>NC_092334.1:586120500-586420750 GCF_046630445.1 Rutidosis leptorrhynchoides | reverse complement strand
TAATAATAACTTAGCTACGAGACATTAAATTAAAAAGGTTGAACATAACTTACAATGATTAAAAATAGCGTAGCGTTACACGGACAGAATTTCGACTTACACCCTTACAACATTCGCTAACATACCCTTATTATTAGAATTAAAATTAAAATTAAAATTAAAATATATATATATATATATATTATACGTTGAGTAAGAAGAAGGAAAAAGATATGTTAAATGATGCACCAAAGCTCGATTTTTATAGGCATGTGGGCTGGAAAAGTTAGCCATGCGATCGCATGGCCGTCGGTGACAGCTCAAAGTTCCTTGTTTTCTTGTTTGTCGACGTTTTAATTAAATAAATATAATATATAAATAATTATAAGAATTATTTAAATATTATATTATATTTATGTGCATAGTTGACTTGTAATTTTTAGTCCGTTGCGTCGAGCGTTGAGAGTTGACTCTGGTCCCGGTTCCGGATTTTCGAACGTCCTTGCGTATAATTTAATATCTTGTACTTTGCGTTTCGAATCTTGTACTCTTGTAATTTTGAGACGTTTCTTATCAATAATTGGGACCTCTTTGATTGTACTTTGTACTTTTGAGCTTTTTGGTCGTTTGCGTCTTCAATTCGTCGAATCTGTCTTTTGTCTTCACCTTTTATTATTCAAACGAATATCACTTGTAAATAGAACAATTGCAACTAAAAGCTTGTCTTTCTTGAGGGATAATGCTATGAAATATATGTTCATTTTTAGCATTATCAAATATTCCCACACTTGAGCGTTGCTTGTCCTCAAGCAATATAGTCTTGAAATATACTAGAATCACTTCTTTATTCTTCACACTTTGTACATCAGTGATTTCATTACGGTGGTATGAACAATGGTAGTAACGTTATGGTTTACAGTCCCACATGACTATAAAAATTTAGATCCTTTAAGGAAATTGGATCTTTATGAAAACATTTGATCTTTTGAAAATTAAATCTAGCTTTTACCCTAGATAAGTTTTTCGGAATAACCCTTCACCGGTGTTTGCAAATTGTTTTTGTGGGTTTGGTGGGTTTCAGATTTGAAAATTTTAGCTCAAAACTTGTGGTTTTGTGTCACCCACTTGCTAACCTTGTATTGGGAAAGCAACACGTCCAGTATACTTGCTCCGTATATTACTTTCGGTAAACTACCGTCCGATTGTAAAGGAAAGCGATGAACAAGCAACTGTTAAGGCAATTTCCCCTGATATGCTTTTAATTATGGTCTATAACGTGTTGGACGCAATTACTATCCTTTGTAGGAGCAATAGTAAAGCTCACCCTTATAATTTTTCGGTCTGGCACAAGGTCCTGTCTTTGACCATGCTATGCAACCACCGTTCTTATGGTTGACACCCGATTTGGTTCAGGTGATCTAATGAATTCCAGGTGAATTCCTAGGATTTTACGTTCAATGGTAATGAACGCATTGAAAATGGGTTTTCAGAAAACAAATCGGTTTGAAATTTTTATTAAAATATTTTCTCGTTCAAGCTCGAGTTTAGATATCATTGAATTCCATGAGTTTGTAATTCTCAATCTTTAAGGTCAATCTCAAGGATTGAGTAATATCAGTCTTAAAAGCTTATTTTCGATCTTTAAGGAGATTATCCTTTCTGGGGATCTGATTCATTAGTCTTATCCAGCTAATTTGCACGGCGTCCTCCCCATTTTACAAGACAGATCCTCTCATGGTTAGGATAAGTCTGACCACTTGGCGACACTGTTTGATGCTGAGGTCCGTGGATTTCCTGCTGATTTTAGAGATGACTTTTCTAGATTTTTCGTCAACCTACAGCTGGTCTGGACGACAACTTCATGACCTAAATCAAGAGGCGCGTTTCTTTTTCGGAAGACTTTACTTCCTTTTAATGATGGAATTGATTCATCGTGTAGATCCATCTTTCTTTCAAATATATTACAGTAAATCGGGTAAAACTGATTAGATTAGTCCAAAGCAAAAGTATCTTCAATTATTTGTACAAAAATATGTGATATATGTTTTAAAAAAGTTGGTAAATTTTGCCACACTTGGCTTTTATTTTCTTTTATTTGCCTTTTTATTGTTCTCTATTCCATTTTAAATGAATTCTAATATTTTGATTTGTTTCTCAATTTATGTCCTTTCCAAGGTAACAATAATTTCGATGTTAACACCTAGTTTTATCGTTCATAAATATATATAAACATAATTTTGAGTTCATTTAATTGAAAATTTTGAAAATTTTTACTAGAAATGGGTAGTCAGTATATAAGACTAGGGCTGTTCTTTGTTATCAGAGAGCACTAGATTCTAATACAACTACTGCGTTACTAGTATTTTTAATGGTAACCAAGTGTTTAAGTTAAAAATTTTAAAATCCGAAAGAATTTAACCCCTTCCCACACTTAAGATCTTGCAATGCCCTCATTTGCAAGAAATCGGTAACAATTTAAATTATTGAGGGTGATTAGTGTAGAAAAATGATTAAATTTTACCAAAGTTTCCAAACATATTGGCGTTTGTTTGCTGAATGATAAATGGTGCATATCATTTGTTCATTCCATCTTGTTGTTACATCACATTTATTTTTCATCTTGTCGTCAAAATTACTAGCTTTTCCTGAACTTAATGCCAGTCTTTGAAAATGCGCTGTTTTACCCTGTTTTGTACAATCGACAATATACATACATACAAATATAAACATGCATGGCAATTTGAAATGGGACTTAAAATCCCACTTTCAAATCCTAAATGTGAAATATTAGTACACAATAATAATAAAAATGATAAAAATTACATAAAAATATCCAATAACATAAGTTTAAACATGAAAAAGTAAAAAGATAAAAACATAAAAATCATAAAAATAACCAATGGAACCAAATCAGTCTGGATAGGGGTTCCAGTTCATCTCGTCAGGTGGGTTCCATTGTTGGTTATAGGTGTTCTGATAGGCTTGGTTATAGTCATATCGGTTAAACGGTGGTCGGATGTCGGGGTTGTGTGGCGGAAAATGGGCAGGTCGAGTAGGCACGTAATTATTTGGTACCTGATATGATAGCTGGCTCATGATTTAGTGCTGATGAACTACCCAGCTATCATGTTGGCGTCGCCTATAATCCTCGTATACTCGCTCGGAGTTCCACTGCTCGTACATACTATGTCTGGCCGCGCTCGTCATTGCTTCCTCATCTATACGAACGTGGACGTCAAGAATAGCATCTCGAAAGACATCCATAATGTCTTCCACTTCCTCCATTTCCTCGTCTGAGCCTCTCTCTACCTGAGGATGATTACCTTCATAGGGTAATGCCTGGTTGCGTCTACTCTTCAATACCTTAGCACCCACATAAACCCGCAATCCTATGGTCTCATCCTGTTCTCTACAAACCTGTAATGGACCCCCTTGGTTCCTATCAACACCTAAATACTCTCCAATGAGAGTAACAAAAATACCTCCTCCTATTATACTCCCGTCCTGCATTCCTTCTATCATTTTAGATAAATAAAAACCAACACAGTAAGGGATATTAACAAAGCTTCTCGGGTCTCGAATACACTTTAGGTAAAATAAATCATGTAAGGTCATTTTCTCCTTATTGTGACCTCTCTATGTAATCGAGTTAGCCAAAAATCTATGAATTACACGAAGCTCGGCTTTGTTAATATGTAAGTAGGAGTGTTTTCCTCCTAGTGTAAAAACATTATAGTTTGACATACGCCTCCAAAAGGCGTTCGCGTCAAAATTTCTATCTACCCTTTCACCACGATAAATTAAACTCATACAGTCGGGTAGTAGCAATTCACTAGGAGTGTAAATCTGTAATGCCCTGGCTATGTCCATCATGGACATTCTGTACATCCTACCGCCAAGGATAAATCTAAGAAAACTTCTATCACCTAACCTATCTACATCTACATTTAACGCTATAGTACTCATCATCTCAACACACCATTCCTTATATACAGGTCTACGAATGGTGAAAAGACGTTCCCAATCTGTAAAAGAAGAATTGCCATACCTTTGAATCAAATGCTGTCTAACACGGTCAGCTAGATGGACCGTTTCCAAAGGATTCCAATCAATTACTCTCGGCACCTCTACCTCTTTTGTTACTAATTTGAATTTATTACTTTGATATGATGGGTAATCTATCCATCGTCTATCGAATCTCAAATTAGGATGCAATGTGTGTTCAGGAATCGTTGGGTATTCTACAGGTGGATGTGGCGGAAATACTTTGAATTCATTAGGTAACTGTAGTGGATCATAATAAGGTACATGTTGATCAGGCTGATGTTGTTGTTCCTGTTGTGGTACTTGTTCAGGTTCTGGCTCGTATTGCATTTCTGGTTCTGGTTCTGGTGCTGGAGCAGGTCGTCTAGATGATGATGATCCTGAACCTCCAGTATCGGCTCTCTGCAAAATACATTAAACACAAAATTTGTGCATCCAAATATGCATTAGTGTTAGCAAAATAACAACTTAAATTAACCACAATAACATGTTAAATCAAACTTAAACTTATACGCATTTTTACAATTTTTACAATTCTACACTTTTTTTTAAAAAGCACATATGAAAATGTAGATAAAGTTCATAAGCATTTAACTCAAATAACATGTCAAAATAGTCAAAATAGTCATTACTAACAATTAAACAAGTCTAAAATGGCAAATATATCAAATTAATCAAGTTCATGAATTTTGGACTTAAAAAGTCCACTTTAATCTCCAAAAATCATGTTTAGGATCAATGTTTGGATCATTTAACTACCTAAACATGTTACACTACTCAATTTAGCAATAATTCATGACAAAAACGGCCATAACCTGTTTATATCAAAAAGTCCCAAATTGCTCAAGAACACAAACCCTATATTTCTAAAAATTTTGAAGTTTTTGGCTTCAAATCATGTTAAATAGCATCAATCTAGGTTATACATGCATAAAATACTATCAATTTAACACTAATTATACTAGAAATTAACAAAATTGCATTAGGTAAAATATTGGTAATTATCACAAAAACTAGGAATTTATAGAGTTTAGGGGTGTAATTTTTACCTTCTTTGAAAAGCTTCTGAACAATTTCATGATTATAGCGAGAAATTTGACGAATTACGGTGAAAATTTGTGAATTTTAGAGAGGATTTGAGTGTATTTTCGGGTATGTGTGTGTGTTTTGGAGTAAGAACAGAACAGGCGACTGCCTTATGTTTCTGAGCTGATTTCCAGCTCCATGCGATCGTATGGAGTTGGAGTTTAAATCCCATGCGATCACATGGGTATCCGAGAACAGTACTTTGGCTTTTTTTTATATAAAACCTTACACTTTATAAAACATAAAATTAATAAAATTTTAAAAATTTGTTTCTTTTTAGGATGAGGGCGTTTCGGATCGATGTCCTAGTCCGTCCCTCGACAAAATTTTAAAATTTGTCACTTTTTAATCGCGGTTTTAAAAGTAAAGATTTTTGGGTTTTTTAATGTTTTTGGCATACTTTAATTCAATAAGATTAAAAATAATGATAATAAAAGTTCTCGTCCCTCCCTTGGGTAGAGCAATTTCGGTTCAACGACCTAGTCTTCAACTCACGACGAATTTTAAAAATCATATTTTTAACTTAGCGAAATAAAGTAAATTTTTATTTTTAAATTCAAACCAAACTTAAATTTAAAATACATAAAATTAAAAATTCATATTAAAAATTCACACCAAACTTAAATTATATTTTTGTTTTCATACATACAAACTTATATTAAAAATATTAATTTTTCAAATATTTACAATTTTAAATATATATTAATTTTAACAAGTTTACAATATTATTTTAATATGAATTTTAAAAACAAATAAAATTAAAAATCTTTTTGGTCTTTTATCCCACTTTAATCAATCAAATATTATCAAAAATATACACCCCTCTTTTCGGTAAAGTAATTTCGGTTCCATAACCTAATTTAACTCATGATGAATTTTTGAAATATTTTTGGTTGATTGATTAAAGATATTTATACCTTGAGAATAAATGGTAAATTTCGCAGTGATGTAATAAATTTTTGTATGATATCAATAATTTCGGTCGCAAGACCTAATTTTATCGAATAACAATTTAATACTTTATAGCGAAAAATTTAGCGTTTATTATCAAAAGGTTAAAAATAAAAATAAAAATAAAAATGAAAATTGTACAAACTTACCTGTGAAAGAGATTTCTTAGTGATATGCTCTAGCCCACTCATAAGATAGTCGGACTAATTGGTTTTCCATAGCTACATAGGCGTAACCTCGAGCATTCAATGTTTTTTCTTCTAAACATATGAACGGTCCGTCTCTGCATAAAGTAACAAATTCGGTGTTTGAATAGGTTTGATTATTTGAACATTTACCTTCGTGTGACCATTTTCCGCATTTGTGACATCTTTCAAGGTGTCGTGCTCTTCTTTTCGCTGCGGATTTTGATTTTCCTTTACCAAATTGTAACTTATTATTTTCGCATATGGATTCTTTTCTTACTTTGTCCAATTTGCCTCTGATTAATGATACTATTTCACTTGGAAGGGTGTCATTATTACGTTTAGTAATCAAAGCGTGTAGCATTAGACCATGGTTTAATTCACAGGAAGTCTTCATTTCGTAAAACCTAAAAAAAATAAAAATTCAGAATGGGGGGAGAAGACTAGTTCTTTAGGGTCTGCTAGGGAAAGACCATTCGGGTTCCATTTTCGAGAACTACACGAAAACAGAAAATCTAACTCTAACAGAAATACATATTATCCTTAAAAGACTTGATTCTCCCCACAATTAGTTAGCTGTGGTGTTGAAATTGTGATTAACTTCATTGTCGACTTTCATCGGACTATCTATGTAATGTTTAACTCTGTGACCATTAACCTTAAATTCAATCCCATTTGAATTTATTAATTCTACTGTTTCGTACGGGAAAACTCTTTTAACTATGAATGGTCCAGACCATCTTGATTTCAATTTTCCAGGAAATAGCTTGAATCGTGAATTGAAAAGAAGAACTCTGTCTCCTTCCTTAAATTCTTTTGAACTTCTGATTCTTTTATCATGCCATTTCTTCGTTCTTTCTTTATAGATCAACGAATTTTCGTATGCTTCTTGTCTTAATTCTTCTAATTCGTTTAGTTGACTTAATCGTAGACGTCCGGCTTCATGTAAATCAAGATTACATGTCTTCAAAGCCCAAAATGATTTGTGTTCAATTTCTACTGGAAGATGACATGCTTTTCCGTAAACGAGTTTAAAAGGTGTGGTTCCAATTGGAGTTTTGTAGGCTGTTCTAAAAGCCCAGAGTGCATCCTCCAATTTAATGGACCATTCCTTCGGAATTGATCCTACGGTTTTCTCTAAAATACGTTTTAAAGCTCTGTTGGTATTTTCAACTTGTCCACTTGTTTGTGGATGATATGCGGTGGAGATTTTATGAGTTACTCGATATCTTTTGAGAACTTTATCAAGTTGATTATTACAAAAATGAGTTCCCCGATCACTTATTAAAGCTTTCGGTGTTCCAAACCTTGCAAAAAGACGTTTTAAAAAGTTGACTACAACTCGTGCATCATTAGTCGGGAGAGCTTGTGCTTTCGCCCATTTAGATACATAATCAATGGCTACGAGAATGTAGAGATTATTATGAGATTTTGGAAATGAACCCATAAAGTCAATACCCCAAATGTCAAATACTTCACATACTTGAATGACATTTTGTGGCATTTCATCACGTTGACTTATTTTTCCGACCCTTTGACATGCATCACAGGATTTGCAAAGAAGGTGTGCGTCTTTGTAAATTGTAGGCCAATAGAATCCAGCATCGTAAACTTTTTTTGCTGTGAGTTGAGGCCCATAATGCCCTCCTGTTAAGCCAATAGAATCTCTGAATACACATCGGCGTATTATTCCATCGGGACAACTTTTAAACAAATGTGGATCTTCCCAAAAATAGTGTTTTATATCACTAAAGAATTTCTTTCGTTTTTGGTACGACAATCCTTTTTCAAGGAATCCACATACTAAGTAGTTTGCATAGTCTGCAAACCATGGAATTTCATTATAATCTATCTTCAATAGATATTCATCAGGAAATTTGTCTTGTATGGCCGATTCATTTAGAACTTCTAATTCGGGATTTTCTAGACGAGAAAGATGATCAACTGCGAGATTTTCTGCTCCCTTTTTATCTCGGATTTCAATATCGAACTCTTGTAAGAGTAAGATCCAACAGATTAATCTTGGTTTAGCATCTTGTTTCGAAAATAGGTATCTAAGAGCAGAATGGTCGGTATAGACCACCGTTTTAGCTAGAACGAGATATGATCGAAATTTGTCAAAAGCAAAGACAATAGCAAGGAGTTCTTTTTCAGTAGTTGTGTAATTTGTTTGTGCTCCTTGTAACGTCTTACTAGCATAATAAATAGGTTGAAATCGTTTTTCAATCCTTTGTCCTAAAACGGCTCCCATTGCAAAATCACTTGCATCGCACATTAGTTCAAATGGTAGATTCCAATTTGGAGTTATCATGATCGGCGCATTAGTGAGTTTTTCTTTAAGAATATTAAAAGATTTGACGCATTCATCTGAAAAGATGATTGGAGCATCCTTTTCTAGGAGTTTATTCATAGGAGTGGCAATTTTAGAAAAATATTTTATGAAACGTCGGTAAAAACCGGCATGCCCTAGAAAACTCCTAACTCCTCTAACATTGGTGGGATGTGGAAGTTTAGCAATTACATCTACTTTAGCTCTATCCACTTCAATTCCTTCCTTTGAAATTTTATGACCAAGAACGATGCCTTCTTTAACCATGAAATGACATTTCTCCCAATTAAGAACTAGATTTGATTTTTTGCATCTAATAAGCATTCGTTCAAGATTAACTAGACATGATTCAAATGTATCACCGAAGACTGAAAAGTCATCAATGAAAACTTCCATGCATTCTTCTATCATGTCGTGAAAAATCGCCATCATACACCTTTGAAAGGTTGCAGGGGCGTTGCAAAGTCCAAATGGCATGCGTTTGTAAGCAAAAGTACCATAAGGGCACGTGAATGTGGTTTTCTCTTGATCCTCGGGTGCTATTGGAATTTAAAAATATCCTGAAAAACCATCAAGAAAACAATAGTAACTCTTTTCGGCTAATCTTTCCAACATTTGATCAATGAAAGGTAAGGGAAAGTGATCTTTTCTTGTGGCGTCATTTAATTTTCTATAATCAATACATACACGCCATCCTGTTACAGTCCTAGTAGGAATAAGCTCATTTTTCTCATTTGTGATGACAGTCATGCCACCCTTCTTAGGCACGCATTGAACTGGGCTTACCCATGGACTATCAGAAATTGGATAAATTAAACCTGCATCTAGCAGTTTAATAATTTCTTTCTTAACAACATCTTGCATATTAGGATTTAGTCTTCGTTGGCATTGCACATACGTTTTATGACCTTCTTCCATAAGGATTTTATGTGTGCAATACGAAGGACTTATTCCTTTAATATCATGAATCTTCCATGCAATAGCTGGTTTATGAGCTTTCAACACAGAAATGATTTGAGATTTTTCATTTTCAGTAAGAGAAGACGATATTATTATAGGTAATTCAGATTCACCATGTAAATAAGTGTATTCCAAATGGTTTGGAAGTGGCTTTAACTCTAATGTCGGTGGTTCTTCTATCGATGATTTATATCGATATCTGTTTTCCTCTTTTAGCATTTGAATTTCTTCTGTTGTTGGTTCATATCCATTAGCCATAAGTGTAGCTAACATTTCAGTTTCATCAATTGGTTCAGTCCTTTCTCCTAAAGAACATTCTCCTGTTCCTTGTAATTCTGGAAATTCTTCTAACAATTCTACATGTGATTCTATAGTTTGAATATAATAACATGTATCATCTGTAGATTGCGGTTGTTACATTGCTCTATCAACAGAAAAGGTAACACTCTCGTCCTCTATACTTAGTGTCAGTTTCTTACCGAACACGTCTATCATTACTTTAGCCGTGTTTAAGAATGGTCTTCCTAATATGAGAGGAACTTGAAAATCTTTTTCCATGTCCAGAACAACAAAATCTACTAGAAATACTAAAGTACCAACTTTAACTAGCATGTTCTCCATTATCCCTCTAGGATATTTTACTGATCTATCGGCTAGTTGTATACTTATTCGTGTCAGTTTCAATTCTCCAAGGTCTAGTTTAGCGTATAGTGAATACGACATTAAATTTATACTAGCACCTAAGTCTGCCAATGCTTCTATTGAACTAAGACTACCCAGAAAACATGGAATTGTGAAACTTCCTGGATCAGATAGTTTTTCTGGTATCTTATTCAACAGCACTGCTGAACAATTAGCATTCATAGTAACAGCCGAGAGTTCTTCCATTTTCTTTCTATTTGAGATTAGATCTTTCAGAAATTTAGCATATCTAGGCATTCCTGAAATCACATCAATGAAAGGAAGATTTACATTTATCTGTTTAAACATATCCAAGAATTTGGATTGCTCGGCTTCAAGTCTCTCTTGTCTCATTTAACTCGGGTAAGGAAGTGGTGGTTGGTATGGTTTAACATAAGGTTTAGCCTTAACTGTGTTATCTTCATTAACCTTTTCAACTACCGGTTCTTTTTCCTTATCTTGCTCAGATTGTGGTTCTTATGGAGTAGGAATAGCTTCATCAGAAATTACAGGTATTTCAGGTGGTTTAAGTGTGATACCACTTCTTGTGGTAATGGCTTTAGCTGTTTCATTCCGGAGGTTAGCATTTGTATCACTAGGTAGACTTCCCGGTTTTCTTTTACCTATCAACCTTGCTAGGTTACTTACTTCTTGTTCCAAAATTTGAATAGAAGTTTGTTGATTTCTAAATGCTTGAGCATTTTGTTCATTGGTTTGCTTCTGAGATGTGAAAAATTGAGTTTGAGATTCAACTAGCTTCGTCATCATATCTTCTAAATTTGGCTTTTTATCATCGGTTTGTGGTGGTTTGTTTTGAAAATTAGGTCTTTGTTGGTTGTAAGTATTATTAGATACTTGTTGATTGCTAGGACCTTGTTGGTTGTTGTATGGAACATTTCGATTATAATTCTGGTTTTGGTTGTAAATCGGTCTTGGCGGTTGATAATTATTCTGATAATTATTTCCAGGCCTTTGGTTTACGTATGAAACATTCTCTCTTTGTTCCATTGTTAGTTCAATACTGAGACAATCTTTTGTCAAATGTGGTCCTCCACACTGCTCACAACTAATTCGTATTGAGTGGATATCTTTAGTCATCTTTTCCATTCGTCTCTAGACAGCATCTATCTTTGCAGAAATGGAATCTAAGTCATGGCTAGAATCGGCTCTAGCTGCTTTAGATGATCTAACGATATCTTTTTCTTGGTGCCACTCATGTGAGTAGGAAGCAGTGTTATCAATAATTTTGTAAGCATCAGTTTCTGTTTTCTTCATAATAGAACCACCAGCTGCTATATCTATGTCTTTCCTTGTAGTGATGTTGAATCCTTGGTAGAATATTTGTACTATTTGACAGGTGTCTAAACCATGTTGCGGACATCCTCTCAATAACTTTCCAAATCTTGTCCAAGCCTCATATAGAGTTTCATTTGGTTTCTGTGTGAACGTAACAATTTCTCCTTGAAGTCTTACGGCTTTAGATGCAGGAAAGAATTGTTTAAGAAATTTTTCAACTAAAACGTCCCATGTATCAATCGCCCCTTCAGGTAACGATTCTAACCAATCATTGGCTTCTCTCTTTAATGTCCAGGGAAATAACATGAGATATATCTGTTCATCCTCAACTTCTCGAATTTTAAATAGAGTGCAGATCCTATTAAAGGTACGAAGATGTTCATTTGGATCTTCCTTCGGCGCACCACTAAATTGGCATTGATTAGTTACCATGTGTAGAATTTGTCCTTTGATTTCATAATCTGGCGCATTAATGTCAGGTTGAGTAATTACGTGACCTTGGCCAGTGCGTTTAGCTCGCATTCGGTCTTCCATACTTAAAGGTTCCAGATTCTCCATGATTGAATTTGTTGAATCTGAATCACTATAGGATTCTGATTTAATGGTTGGTTCCTTAACAATCTCTGTTTGAATGATTGGTGGTTCCGAAGGAAAAATTAATGGTTCGGGATCTATGAATCGTCCCTGAATATTCTCCGGATTCTCAATTGTGAGGTCGGGTTCAAAAAATGGATTATCGGAAATTTAAATTGGAGTACTTGGTCGACTGGATGACGATTCTAAAGAAAAATCAAAGGTGACAATATTTGCTAGATGTCTTGATCGAGTTACAGGTGGTGAACGTACAAAAGGTGGTGAACGTTTTGCTCGGTGCATTCACTGAATATCCTATTAGTTTTTAAAAAGAAAGAAAAATTATATAAGTTATCCAATTAGTAGACTTTTCTGATTTTGCCCACGTTTCGAATAGCCAAAAGATGCAGCAGAGGGGCAGGATTCGTTTGGTCTCAATATAATTGAGTACTGTTTGGCTCCAATAACCCGGTCCACGTACAAATCCAACTATTACTACGAACTAGAAAATTTTGATGTCTATCAATTTAACCGCTTAAAATAAATTTTCGTAATTTTAAGAAATTTTAGATAAGAGATAGAGAAAATTCTAAGTCCTAAAAACTAGAATGGCGAGAAATAAGAAAGAAAAAGAGCGCGTCGAAAAACGTCGAAAAATAAAAGATTGAAAAATAATAGGCGTCGAAAAATAAAAATAAGAAAGTAGCGCGTCGAAACTTAAAAAGGAACTAAAAACTAAGAATTAAAAGTTGCGTCTAAAAATATTAAAGCTTACAAGGAATTCTATATCCCAAATGGCAATATCTTAAAAAGGTACTAAAAACTTAGAACAGCGTCGCAAAATTCTAAAGCACCTAAATCTTAGTCTAAAGAAAAAACACTTAAGGGATTTTACGGCAAAGCCTAAAAATCTAGAAATAAAAATAACTATGGCAAATACTATGATTTAAAACTAAATACGAGCGAAAAATACAAATATTACGCTAAAATGATAAAAAGGGGTACAAAATATAATAATATACTAAAAGTTGTAAAAAGTACAATTTTTATAAAAATGTTATTTTTATATTATTTATTTAATAAAACTATTAATTTTGTAATTTATTAAAACTAACTAAACTAAAAATACAAATTAAATAATAAAAACTAAACTAACTAATTTAATATAAAACCCTAATTAGGGTTATAAATTAATTAATAATAATAATAATTACTCCGTAATGATTGCAGAATTCAATCAACTCTGGCGTGTCTGGTACTCTCATACGATCGCATGGGAATATGCCTTCGGGCTCATGCGATCGCATGAGCTTGGATTTTGGGCCAGGTTACGGGCTGCTACAGTACCAGGCCGAGAGTTATCTTCTTTTTTTTTTCTTTTTTTTTCTTTCTGTTTTGCTGTTTTGATTTATATTAAAACAAAATATTTAAATAAAATTTATATTTTTACAAACTAAAATAAAAATAAAAAAACTTTATAAAACTTATAGATTTAACAAACTCTTAAAAATATTTATATTTATATTTTTCTTTTTATATTTCTGAATTTTTTAAAACGTATTTTTACAAAAGCGTATTTTTTGTAAAAGTAAACTAAAAAAAATCTTTTTTTTTATTTATATATTAGCGTTGCGCTTCCGGCGTTTAAGCAAGAGTGTATTCCCCGGCAGCGGCGCCAAAAATACTTGATGTTATGCGAGGAGTATATGAAATAGCTTATATTTTACTAGGAAAAACTATTAAATACGATACAATTTTACACAAGATATTTATTTATTTATAGAATCGATATACTTAAACCTTGCTACAACACTTATGAAATGTCCCGTTCTTATTGATTAAAAACGTTCCATATTAATTGATTTCGTTGCGAGGTTTTGACCTCTATATGAGACGTTTTTCAAAGACTGCATTCATTTTAAAATAAACCATAACCTTTATTTCATCAATAAAGGTTTAAAAAGCTTTACTTAGATTATCAAATAATGATAATCTAAAATATCCTGTTTACACACGACCATTACATAATGGTTTACAATACAAATATGTTACAACAAAATAAGTTTCTTGAATGCAGTTTTTACACAATATCATACAAGCATAGACTCCAAATCTCGTCCTTATTTAAGTATGCGACAGCGGAAGCTCTTAATAATCACCTGAGAATAAACATACTTAAAACGTCAACAAAAATGTTGGTGAGTTATAGGTTTAACCTATATATATCAAATTATAATAATAGACCACAAGATTTCATATTTCAATACACATCCCATACATAGAGATAAAAATCATTCATATGGTGAACACCTGGTAATCGACATTAACAAGATGCATATATAAGAATATCCCCATCATTCCGGGACACCCTTCGGATATGATATAAATTTCGAAGTACTAAAGCATCCGGTACTTTGGATGGGGTTTGTTAGGCCCAATAGATCTATCTTTAGGATTCGCGTCAATTAGGGTGTCTGTTCCCTAATTCTTAGATTACCAGACTTAATAAAAAGGGGCATATTCGATTTCGATAATTCAACCATAGAATGTAGTTTCACGTACTTGTGTCTATTTTGTAAATCATTTATAAAACCTGCATGTATTCTCATCCCAAAAATATTAGATTTTAAAAGTGGGACTATAACTCACTTTCACAGATTTTTACTTCGTCGGGAAGTAAGACTTGGCCACTGTTGATTCACGAACCTATAACAATATATACATATATATTAAAGTATGTTCAAAATATATTTACAACACTTTTAATATATTTTGATGTTTTAAGTTTATTAAGTCAGCTGTCCTCGTTAGTAACCTATAACTAGTTGTCCACAGTTAGATGTACAGAAATAAATCGATAAATATTATCTTGAATCAATCCACGACCCAGTGTATACGTATCTCAGTATTGATCACAACTCAAACTATATATATTTTGGAATCAACCTCAACCCTGTATAGCTAACTCCAACATTCACATATAGAGTGTCTATGGTTGTTCCGAAATATATATAGATGTGTCGACATGATAGGTCGAAACATTGTATACGTGTCTATGGTATCTCAAGATTACATAATATACAATACAAGTTGATTAAGTTATGGTTGGAATAGATTTGTTACCAATTTTCACGTAGCTAAAATGAGAAAAATTATCCAATCTTGTTTTACCCATAACTTCTTCATTTTAAATCCGTTTTGAGTGAATCAAATTGCTATGATTTCATATTGAACTCTATTTTATGAATCTAAACAGAAAAAGTATAGGTTTATAGTCGGAAAAATAAGTTACAAGTCTTTTTTGTAAAGGTAGTCATTTCAGTCGAAAGAACGACGTCTAGATGACCATTTTAGAAAACATACTTCCACTTTGAGTTTAACCATAATTTTTGGATATAGTTTCATGTTCATAATAAAAATCATTTTCTCAGAATAACAACTTTTAAATCAAAGTTTATCATAGTTTTAAATTAACTAACCCAAAACAGCCCGCGGTGTTACTACGACGGCGTAAATCCGGTTTTACGGTGTTTTTCGTGTTTCCAGGTTTTAAATCATTAAGTTAGCATATCATATAGATATAGAACATGTGTTTAGTTTATTTTAAAAGTCAAGTTAGAAGGATTAACTTTTGTTTGCGAACAAGTTTAGAATTAACTAAACTATGTTCTAGTGATTACAAGTTTAAACCTTCGAATAAGATAGCTTTATATGTATGAATCGAATGATGTTATGAACATCATTACTACCTTAATTTCCTTGGATAAACCTACTGGAAAAGAGAAAAATGGATCTAGCTTCAATGGATCCTTGGATGGCTCGAAGTTCTTGAAGCAGAATCATGACACGAAAACAAGTTCAAGTAAGATCATCACTTGAAATAAGATTGTTATAGTTATAGAAATTGAACCAAAGTTTGAATATGATTATTACCTTGTATTAGAATGATAACCTACTGTAAGAAACAAAGATTTCTTGAGGTTGGATGATCACCTTACAAGATTGGAAGTGAGCTAGCAAACTTGAAAGTATTCTTGATTTTATGAAACTAGAACTTTTGAAATTTATGAAGAACACTTAGAACTTGAAGATAGAACTTGAGAGAGATCAATTAGATGAAGAAAATTGAAGAATGAAAGTGTTTGTAGGTGTTTTTGGTCGTTGGTGTATGGATTAGATATAAAGGATATGTAATTTTGTTTTCATGTAAATAAGTCATGAATGATTACTCATATTTTTGTAATTTTATGAGATATTTCATGCTAGTTGCCAAATGATGGTTCCCACATGTGTTAGGTGACTCACATGGGCTGCTAAGAGCTGATCATTGGAGTGTATATACCAATAGTACATACATCTAAAAGCTGTGTATTGTACGAGTACGAATACGGGTGCATACGAGTAGAATTGTTGATGAAACTGAACGAGGATGTAATTGTAAGCATTTTTGTTAAGTAGAAGTATTTTGATAAGTGTCTTGAAGTCTTTCAAAAGTGTATGAATACATATTAAAACACTACATGTATATACATTTTAACTGAGTCGTTAAGTCATCGTTAGTCGTTACATGTAAATGTTGTTTTGAAACCTTTAGGTTAACGATCTTGTTGAATGTTGTTAACCCATTGTTTATTATAACAAATGAGATGTTAAATTATTATATTATCATGATATTATGATATATAATATATCTTAGTATGATGTATATACAGGTAAATGTCGTTACAACGATAATCGTTACATATATGTCTCGTTTCGAAATCATTAAGTTAGTAGCCTTATTTTTACATATGTATTTCATTGTTAATACACTTAATAATATATTTACTTATCATTTAACATAATTAACCAAGTGTATCAATATCTTAATATGATTCATATGTACCTAGTAAGACGTTGTTATAACGATAATCGTTATATATATCGTTTTCGAGTTTCTTAAATTAATAGTCTCATTTTTATGTATATAACTCATTGTTAAAATACCTAATGAGATACATAATTAATAAAAACATGTTAACTATATATATAACCATATATATGTCATCGTATAGTTTTTATAAGTTTTAACGTTCGTGAATCACCGGTCAACTTGGGTGGTCAATTGTCTATATGAAACATATTTCAATTAATCAAGTCTTAACAAGTTTGATTGCTTAACATGTTGGAAACATTTAATCATGTAAATATCAATCTTAATTAATTTATATAAACATGGAAAAGTTCGGGTCACTACAGTACCTACCCGTTAAATAAATTTCGTCCCGAAATTTTAAGCTGTTGAAGGTGTTGACGAATCTTCTGGAAATAGATGCGGGTATTTCTTCTTCATCTGATCTTCACGCTCCCAGGTGAACTCGGGTCCTCTACGAGCATTCCATCGAACCTTAACAATTGGTATCTTGTTTTGCTTAAGTCTTTTAACCTCACGATCCATTATTTCGACGGGTTCTTCGATGAATTGAAGTTTTTTGTTGATTTGGATTTCATCTAACGGAATAGTGAGATCTTCTTTAGCAAAACATTTCTTCAAATTCGAGACGTGGAAAGTGTTATGTACAGCCGCGAGTTGTTGAGGTAACTCAAGTCGGTAAGCTACTGGTCCGACACGATCAATAATCTTGAATGGTCCAATATACCTTGGATTTAATTTCCCTCGTTTACCAAATCGAACAACGCCTTTCCAAGGTGCAACTTTAAGCATGACCATCTCTCCAATTTCAAATTCTATATCTTTTCTTTTAATGTCAGCGTAGCTCTTTTGTCGACTTTGGGCGGTTTTCAACCGTTGTTGAATTTGGATGATCTTCTCGGTAGTTTCTTGTATAATCTCCGGACCCGTAATCTGTCTATCCCCCACTTCACTCCAACAAATCGGAGACCTGCACTTTCTACCATAAAGTGCTTCAAACGGCGCCATCTCAATGCTTGAATGGTAGCTGTTGTTGTAGGAAAATTCTGCTAACGGTAGATGTCGATCCCAACTGTTTCCGAAATCAATAACACATGCTCGTAGCATGTCTTCAAGCGTTTGTATCGTCCTTTCGCTCTGCCCATCAGTTTGTGGATGATAGGCAGTACTCATGTCTAGACGAGTTCCTAATGCTTGCTGTAATGTCTGCCAGAATCTTGAAATAAATCTGCCATCCCTATCAGAGATAATAGAGATTGGTATTCCATGTCTGGAGACGACTTCCTTCAAATATAGTCGTGCTAACTTCTCCATCTTGTCATCTTCTCTTATTGGTAGGAAGTGTGCTGATTTGGTGAGACGATCAACTATTACCCAAATAGTATCAAAACCACTTGCAGTCCTTGGCAATTTAGTGATGAAATCCATTGTAATGTTTTCCCATTTCCATTCCGGGATTTCGGGTTGTTGAAGTAGACCTGATGGTTTCTGATGCTCAGCTTTGACCTTAGAACACGTCAAACATTCTCCTACGTATTTAGCAACATCGGCTTTCATACCCGGCCACCAAAAATGTTTCTTGAGATCCTTGTACATCTTCCCCGTTCCAGGATGTATTGAGTATCTAGTTTTATGAGCTTCTCTAAGTACTATTTCTCTCATATCTCCAAATTTTGGTACCCAAATCCTTTCAGCCCTATACCGGGTTCCGTCTTCCCGAATATTAAGATGCTTCTCCGATCCTTTGGGTATTTCATCCTTTAAATTTCCCTCTTTTAAAACTCCTTGTTGCGCCTCCTTTATTTGAGTAGTAAGGTTATTATGAATCATTATATTCATAGATTTTACTCGAATGGGTTCTCTGTCCTTCCTGCTCAAGGCATCGGCTACCACATTTGCCTTCCCCGGGTGGTAACGAATCTCAAAGTCGTAATCATTCAATAATTCAATCCACCTACGCTGCCTCATATTCAGTTGTTTCTGATTAAATATGTGTTGAAGACTTTTGTGGTCAGTATATATAATACTTTTGACCCCATATAAGTAGCGCCTCCATGTCTTTAATGCAAAAACAACCGCACCTAATTCCAAATCATGCGTCGTATAATTTTGCTCGTGAATCTTCAATTGTCTAGATGCATAAGCAATCACCTTCGTTCGTTGCATTAATACACAACCGAGACCTTGCTTTGATGCGTCACAATAAATCACAAAATCATCATTCCCTTCAGGCAATGACAATATAGGTGCCGTAGTTAGCTTTTTCTTCAATAACTGAAACGCTTTCTCTTGTTCATCCTTCCATTCAAATTTCTTCCCTTTATGCGTTAATGCAGTTAAGGGTTTTGCTATTCTGGAAAAGTCTTGGATGAACCTTCTGTAGTAACCAGCTAGTCCTAAAAACTGGCGTATGTGTTTTGGAGTTTTCGGGGTTTCCCACTTTTCAACAGTTTCTATCTTTGCCGGATCCACCTTAATACCTTCTTTGTTCACTATGTGACCGAGGAATTGAACTTCTTCCAACCAAAATGCACACTTTGAAAACTTAGCATACAATTCTTCCTTCCTCAATACTTCTAACACCTTTCTCAAATGTTCACCGTGTTCTTGGTCATTCTTTGAGTAAATAAGTATGTCATCAATGAAAACAATGACAAACTTGTCAAGGTATGGTCCACACACTCGGTTCATAAGGTCCATGAACACAGCTGGTGCATTAGTTAAACCAAACGGCATGACCATAAACTCGTAATGACCGTAACGTGTTTTGAAAGCAGTCTTTGGAATATCATCTTCTTTCACCCGCATTTGATGATACCCGGAACGTAAGTCAATCTTTGAATAAACAGACGAGCCTTGTAGTTGATCAAATAAGTCATCGATTCTCGGTAGTGGGTAGCGGTTCTTGATGGTAAGTTTGTTCAACTCTCGGTAGTCGATACACAACCTGAATGTACCATCTTTCTTCTTGACAAACAAAACAGGAGCTCCCCACGGTGATGTGCTTGGTCGAATGAAACCACGCTCTAAAAGTTCTTGTAATTGGCTTTTTAGTTCTTTCATCTCACTGGGTGCGAGTCTGTAAGGAGCACGAGCTATTGGTGCAGCTCCTGGTACAAGATCTATTTGAAATTCAACGGATCGATGTGGGGGTAATCCCGGTAATTCTTTCGGAAATACATCGGGAAATTCTTTTGCAATGGGAACATCATTGATGCTCTTTTCTTCAGTTTGTACTTTCTCGACGTGTGCTAGAACAGCATAACAACCTTTTCTTATTAGTTTTTGTGCCTTCAAATTACTAATAAGATGTAGCTTCGTGTTGCCCTTTTCTCCGTACAGCATTAAGGGTTTTCCTTTTTCTCGTATAATGCGAATTGCATTTTTGTAACAAACGATCTCTACTTTCACTTCTTTCAACCAGTCCATACCGATTATCACATCAAAACTCCCTAACTCTACTGGTATCAAATCAATCTTAAATGTTTCGCTAACCAGTTTAATTTCTCGATTCCGACATATATTATCTGCTGAAATTAATTTACCATTTGCTAATTCGAGTAAAAATTTACTATCCAAAGGCGTCAATGGACAACTTAATTTAGCACAAAAATCTCTACTCATATAGCTTCTATCCGCACCCGAATCAAATAAAACGTAAGCAGATTTATTGTCAATAAGAAACGTACCCGTAACAAGCTCTGGGTCTTCCTGTGCCTCTACTGCATTAATATTGAAAACTCTTCCACGGCCTTGTCCATTCGTGTTCTCCTGGTTCGGGCAATTTCTAATAATGTGGCCTGGTTTTCCACATTTATAACAAACTACATTGGCATAACTTGCTCCGACACTACTTGCTCCGCCATTACTCGTTCCGACACCATTTGTTCCTTTCGTTCTATTAACCCCTGGTCCGTAGACCTCACACTTCGCCGCGCTATGACCATTTCTTTTACACTTGTTGCAAAATTTGGTGCAGAACCCCGAGTGATTCTTTTCACACCTTTGGCATAGCTGCTTCTGATTGTTGTTGTTGTTGCGGTTATTATTGTTGTTGGGATGATTGTTGTAGTTGATGATGTTGTTGTTGTTGTTGTTGTTGTTGGGCCGTTTGTTGTAGTTGCGATTGATGTTGCGATTGTTGGGATAATTGTTGCGATTATTGTTGTAATTGCTGTTGTTGTTGTATTGGTGATTCTTATCACCATTTTCCTCCCACTTTCTTTTGACTTGCTTCACATTGGCCTCTTCAGCAGTCTGTTCTTTAATTCTTTCTTCAATCTGGTTCACTAGTTTGTGAGCCATTCTACATGCCTGTTGTATGGAGGCGGGCTCGTGTGAACTTATATCTTCTTGGATTCTTTCCGGTAATCCTTTCACAAACGCGTCGATCTTCTCTTCCTCATCTTCGAATGCTCCCGGACACAATAGGCACAATTCTGTGAATCGTCTTTCGTACGTGGTAATATCAAATCCTTGGGTTCGTAACCCTCTAAGTTCTGTCTTGAGCTTATTGACCTCGGTTCTGGGACGGTACTTCTCGTTCATCAAGTGCTTGAATGCTGACCACGGTAGTGCGTACGCATCATCTTGTCCCACTTGCTCTAGATAGGTATTCCACCATGTTAACGCAGAACCTGTGAAGGTATGCGTAGCGTACTTCACTTTGTCCTCTTCAGTACACTTACTTATGGCAAACACCGATTCAACCTTCTTGGTCCACCGTTTCAATCCGATCGGTCCTTCGGTTCCATCAAATTCTAAAGGTTTGCAGGCAGTGAATTCTTTGTAGGTGCATCCTACACGATTTCCTGTACTGCTAGATCCAAGGTTATTGTTGGTATGTAGCGCAGCCTGTACTGCGGCTATGTTTGAAGCTAGAAAAGTACGGAATTCCTCTTCATTCATATTCACGGTGTGTCGAGTAGTCGGTGCCATTTCCTTCAAAATAGTTAAATGGAACAAGTTAATCATACAGAATATTAAGAGTAGTTAATAGTATTTCGTAGCATAATATGAACTCATTTATAAAAGTTTTTTCTTCATATTAGCTTTTTATAAGTTTAAATTCGGGTAGTACCTACCCGTTAAGTTCATACTTAGTAGCTAATATACAATTCAACTACTACAATTCTATATGAAAAACTGATTATAATAATATTTCGCGTTCAAACTTTTATACAATATTTTACAAACTTACAATACCGCTTATTTTACATAAAGCATGAAATATAGCACACAATAACTTTGATACAAGATAGTTGTGAAGATAATTCTAGCTAGTACACAAGTCGTTCAGCAAAGGCAATAAAGACACGTAATTCATACGTCCAGAAACAAGTCATGCATTCTGGTTTTACTAGGACTACTTCCCATCCTTGGTCTTGTGCAACATAACCGTTATGGCCGTTGATAAGACAGCGTGTTGTAACGTCATCAAAGGGACGAGAGTTACGTAATGTCCAACAGTCCCGTAATAATCTAAAAACCTCATTTCTTACCCCAATTACCGACTCCGTCACTTGTGGAAACGTTTTGTTTAATAGTTGTAGCCCGATGTTCTTGTTCTCACTTTGGTGAGAAGCGAACATTACTAATCCGTAAGCATAACATGCTTCTTTATGTTGCATGTTAGCCTCTTTTTCTAAATCACGAAGTCCAATATTCGGATATATTGAGTCAAAATAATTTCTTAACCCGTTGCGTAAAATAGCATTTGGGTTCCCCGCAATATATGCGTCAAAGTAAACACATCGTAACTTATGGGTTTCCCAATGTGATATCCCCCATCTTTCAAATGAAAGTCTCTTATAAACCAAGACATTCTTGGAACGTTCTTCGAATGTCTTACAAACTGATCTCGCCTTAAATAGTTGTGCCGAAGAATTCTGACCGACTTTAGACAAGATTTCATCAATCATGTCTCCGGGTAGGTCTCTTAAAATATTGGGTTGTCTATCCATTTTGTGTTTTTAAACTGTAAAAATAGACAAGAGTTAGTTTCATAAAAAAATACTTATTAATACAAGCAATTTTTACATATATCATAAAGCATAAGAACACTATATTACATATATTACACCACACGAATACAACTATCTTATTCCGACTCGCTTGTTTCTTCTTCTTCGGTTTTGGTTCGTTTTGCCAAGTTTCTAGGGATATATGATGTTCCCCTAATACGAGCCGTCGTTGTCCACATTGGTTTAGAAAAACCTGGTGGTTTAGAGGTTCCCGGGTCATTGTTACAACTTAAGGACTTCGGGGGTTGACGATACATATAAAGTTCATCGGGGTTGGAATTAGATTTCTCTATTTTTATGCCCTTTCCCTTATTATTTTCTTTTGCCTTTTTAAATTCAGTTGGGGTAATTTCTATAACATCATCGGAATTCTCGTCGGAATCCGATTCATCGGAGAATTGGTAATCCTCCCAATATTTTGCTTCCTTGGCGGAAACACAATTGACCATAATTAACTTTGGTCGGTTGGTTGAGGATTTTCTTTTACTTAACCGTTTTATTATTTCCCCCACCGGTTCTATTTCTTCATCCGGTTCCGATTCTTCTTCCGGTTCCGATTCTTCTTCCGGTTCCGACTCTTCTTTCGGTTCCTCTTCGGGAACTTGTGAATCAGTCCACAAATCATTCCAATTTACATTTGACTCTTCATTATTATTAGGTGAGTCAATGGGACTTGTTCTAGAGGTAGACATCTATCACATAATATCAAACGCGTTAAGAGATTAATATATCACATAATATTCACATGTTAAAAATATATAGTTTCCAACAAAATTTGTTAAGCAATCATTTTTCAAGTAAACACGGTCGAAGTCCAGACTTACTAATGCATCCTAACAAACTCGATAAGACACACTAATGCAAAATTCTGGTTCTCTAAGACCAATGCTCGGATACCAACTGAAATGTCCCGTTCTTATTGATTAAAAACGTTCCATATTAATTGATTTCGTTGCGAGGTTTTGACCTCTATATGAGACGTTTTTCAAAGACTGCATTCATTTTAAAACAAACCATAACCTTTATTTCATCAATAAAGGTTTAAAAAGCTTTACTTAGATTATCAAATAATGATAATCTAAAATATCCTGTTTACACACGACCATTACATAATGGTTTACAATACAAATATGTTACAACAAAATAAGTTTCTTGAATGCAGTTTTTACACAATATCATACAAGCATAGACTCCAAATCTCGTCCTTATTTAAGTATGCGACAGCGGAAGCTCTTAATAATCACCTGAGAATAAACATGCTTAAAACGTCAACAAAAATGTTGGTGAGTTATAGGTTTAACCTATATATATCAAATTATAATAATAGACCACAAGATTTCATATTTCAATACACATCCCATACATAGAGATAAAAATCATTCATATGGTGAACACCTGGTAACCGACATTAACAAGATGCATATATAAGAATATCCCCATCATTCCGGGACACCCTTCGGATATGATATAAATTTCGAAGTACTAAAGCATCCGGTACTTTGGATGGGGTTTGTTAGGCCCAATAGATCTATCTTTAGGATTCGCGTCAATTAGTGTGTCTGTTCCCTAATTCTTAGATTACCAGACTTAATAAAAAGGGGCATATTCGATTTCGATAATTCAACCATAGAATGTAGTTTCACGTACTTGTGTCTATTTTGTAAATCATTTATAAAACCTGCATGTATTCTCATCCCAAAAATATTAGATTTTAAAAGTGGGACTATAACTCACTTTCACAGATTTTTACTTCGTCGGGAAGTAAGACTTGGCCACTGTTGATTCACGAACCTATAACAATATATACATATATATTAAAGTATGTTCAAAATATATTTACAACACTTTTAATATATTTTGATGTTTTAAGTTTATTAAGTCAGCTGTCCTCGTTAGTAACCTATAACTAGTTGTCCACAGTTAGATGTACAGAAATAAATCGATAAATATTATCTTGAATCAATCCATGACTCAGTGTATACGTATCTCAGTATTGATCACAACTCAAACTATATATATTTTGGAATCAACCTCAACCCTGTATAGCTAACTCCAACATTCACATATAGAGTGTCTATGGTTGTTCCGAAATATATATAGATGTGTCGACATGATAGGTCGAAACATTGTATACGTGTCTATGGTATCTCAAGATTACATAATATACAATACAAGTTGATTAAGTTATGGTTGGAATAGATTTGTTACCAATTTTCACGTAGCTAAAATGAGAAAAATTATCCAATCTTGTTTTACCCATAACTTCTTCATTTTAAATCCGTTTTGAGTGAATCAAATTGCTATGATTTCATATTGAACTCTATTTTATGAATCTAAACAGAAAAAGTATAGGTTTATAGTCGGAAAAATAAGTTACAAGTCGTTTTTGTAAAGGTAGTCATTTCAGTCGAAAGAACGATGTCTAGATGACCATTTTAGAAAACATACTTCCACTTTGAGTTTAACCATAATTTTTGGATATAGTTTCATGTTCATAATAAAAATCATTTTCTCAGAATAACAACTTTTAAATTAAAGTTTATCATAGTTTTTAATTAACTAACCCAAAACAGCCCGCGGTGTTACTACGACGGAGTAAATCCGGTTTTACGGTGTTTTTCGTGTTTCCAGGTTTTAAATCATTAAGTTAGCATATCATATAGATATAGAACATGTGTTTAGTTGATTTTAAAAGTCAAGTTAGAAGGATTAACTTTTGTTTGCGAACAAGTTTAGAATTAACTAAACTATGTTCTAGTGATTACAAGTTTAAACCTTCGAATAAGATAGCTTTATATGTATGAATCGAATGATGTTATGAACATCATTACTACCTTAATTTCCTTGGATAAACCTACTGGAAAAGAGAAAAATGGATCTAGCTTCAATGGATCCTTGGATGGCTCGAAGTTCTTGAAGCAGAATCATGACACGAAAACAAGTTCAAGTAAGATCATCACTTGAAATAAGATTGTTATAGTTATAGAAATTGAACCAAAGTTTGAATATGATTATTACCTTATATTAGAATGATAACCTACTGTAAGAAACAAAGATTTCTTGAGGTTGTATGATCACCTTACAAGATTGGAAGTGAGCTAGCAAACTTGAAAGTATTCTTGATTTTATGAAACTAGAACTTTTGAAATTTATGAAGAACACTTAGAACTTGAAGATAGAACTTGAGAGAGATCAATTAGATGAATAAAATTGAAGAATGAAAGTGTTTGTAGGTGTTTTTGGTCGTTGGTGTATGGATTAGATATAAAGGATATGTAATTTTGTTTTCATGTAAATAAGTCATGAATGATTACTCATATTTTTGTAATTTTATGAGATATTTCATGCTAGTTGCCAAATGATGGTTCCCACATGTGTTAGGTGACTCACATGGGCTGCTAAGAGCTGATCATTGGAGTGTATATACCAATAGTACATACATCTAAAAGCTGTGTATTGTACGAGTACGAATACGGGTGCATACGAGTAGAATTGTTGATGAAACTGAACGAGGATGTAATTGTAAGCATTTTTGTTAAGTAGAAGTATTTTGATAAGTGTCTTGAAGTCTTTCAAAAGTGTATGAATACATATTAAAACACTACATGTATATACATTTTAACTGAGTCGTTAAGTCATCGTTAGTCGTTACATGTAAATGTTGTTTTGAAACCTTTAGGTTAACGATCTTGTTGAATGTTGTTAACCCATTGTTTATTATAACAAACGAGATGTTAAATTATTATATTATCATGATATTATGATATATAATATATCTTAGTATGATGTATATACAGGTAAATGTCGTTACAACGATAATCGTTACATATATGTCTCGTTTCGAAATCATTAAGTTAGTAGCCTTATTTTTACATATGTATTTCATTGTTAATACACTTAATAATATATTTACTTATCATTTAACATAATTAACCAAGTGTATCAATATCTTAATATGATTCATATGTACCTAGTAAGACGTTGTTATAACGATAATCGTTATATATATCGTTTTCGAGTTTCTTAAATTAATAGTCTCATTTTTATGTATATAACTCATTGTTAAAATACCTAATGAGATACATACTTATAATAAAAACATGTTAACTATATATATAACCATATATATGTCATCGTATAGTTTTTATAAGTTTTAACGTTCGCGAATCACCGGTCAACTTGGGTGGTCAATTGTCTATATGAAACATATTTCAATTAATCAAGTCTTAACAAGTTTGATTGCTTAACATGTTGGAAACATTTAATCATGTAAATATAAATCTTAATTAATTTATATAAACATGGAAAAGTTCGGGTCACTACAACTTATAGGCAGTGTACCTAATCGTACAGTAGTGTAGTTTTTAGTATGTCCGGTTCGTTCCACAGGGAAATCTTTTAAACAAAGCTTAACGCTATATTAGTTTTAATTTATAAAAATACAAATATATATATAAGTAATATTATTATTATAAAGGGGGGTTTTTACCACTTAATGACCGGTTTGTCGATTTTTAAAACTTTAGTCGCAGTTAAAACCTAATGTAAAATATTAAATAAATAAAAGACTTAATTTAAAGCGTAAAGTAAATAACGATAATGAAATTGCGAATAATAAAGGTGCGATAAAATAAAATTACGATAATTAAAAAGTGCGATAATTAAAAGTGCAATTAAATATGAAAATAAAGGAATTATGCTTATTTAAACTTCCGTAATCATGATGTTTGACGTGTTGATTTTTAGTTTTATGCCCATGGGTTAATTGTCCTTTGTCCTGGATTATTTAATATGTCCGTCTGGTTTTTGTCCATAACAGTCCATCAGTCATAAATATAAAGTGCGAGTATCCTCGTCAAATTATCCTTATACCCGAAGTCAAATATTCCAACTAATTGGGGACTTAAACTGTAACAAGGTTTTAATACTTTGTTTAATAATTACACCAGGATATCGACTGCGTGTAACCCTTGTTTTAATAATTCCATAGACTATTAATCCATTCCCGTGTCCGGTTAAATGAACGATTATTCGTACATATAAATATCCCGTCCATCGTGTCCGATCGAGTGTATATGGTTATTTATAGGTACGTCCAATTGTAAATCTTTATATTAAAATTAACAAACTATCATTTAGTTAAAAAAATATAAAGCCCATTAATAGCCCATAGTCTAATTTCCACAAGTGTCGTTCTTTTGTCCAAACCCCAATTTTGGTACAAAGCCCAATTACCCAATTTTAATATTTTTAGCCCAACATCATGATTACTTCGGTATTAAATAAGCATAATAATAACTTAGCTACGAGACATTAAATTAAAAAGGTTGAACATAACTTACAATGATTAAAAATAGCGTAGCGTTACTCGGACAGAATTTCGACTTACACCCTTACAACATTCGCTAACATACCCTTATTATTAGAATTAAAATTAAAATTAAAATTAAAATTATAATATATATATATATATATATATATATATATATATATATATATATATATATATATATATATATATATATATATATATATATATATATATATATATATATATATATATATATATATATATATATATATATATATTATACGTTGAGCAAGAATAAGGAAAAAGATATGTTAAATGATGCACCAAAGCTCGATTTTTATAGGCATGTAGGCTGGAAAAGTTAGCCATGCGATCGCATGGCCGTCGGTGACAGCTCAAAGTTCCTTGTTTTCTTGTTTGTCGAAGTTTTAATTAAATAAATATAATATATAAATAATTATAAGAATTATTTAAATATTATATTATATTTATGTGCATAGTTGACTTGTAATTTTTAGTCCGTTGCGTCGAGCGTTGAGAGTTGACTCTGGTCCCGGTTCCGGATTTTCGAACGTCCTTGCGTATAATTTAATATCTTGTACTTTGCGTTTTGAATCTTGTACTCTTGTAATTTTGAGACGTTTCTTATCAATAATTGGAACCTCTTTGATTGTACTTTGTACTTTTGAGCTTTTTGGTCGTTTGCGTCTTCAATTCGTCGAATCTGTCTTTTGTCTTCACCTTTTATTATTTAAACGAATATCACTTGTAAATAGAACAATTGCAACTAAAAGCTTGTCTTTCTTAAGGGATAATGCTATGAAATATATGTTCGTTTTTAGCATTATCAAATACGCATTGAATGAATCGCAAACCTTATCTTAGTTCATCTTGTTGTAACCAATTTCTGCACTAATTGTCGAATTGAAACACATAATTTGAAGCCAAAAGACATAAAAAGAACAGTCACATACATTCATCTAACTATCAAAATAGCAACTAATACACACAAGACAACCACAATTGCTATCATAGTTAAAAACAACTTATCATAAACTTACAGCTTTTTATTGAAAATAGCTAAGTCTTCTGTGAGTTTCGAATCTCAAGATCATGAATTCAAGGGTTCAATTTCTTAATTTCCAAATGCATTTTGTATAGCAGATCTTTGTAATGTTAGTTTGGAAGCTCATCATCAAAAAACATAAAAAATTTACACTCTCTTTGTTTATCCTGCAAAAGAAACAATCAATTGGGGGAAAAATTAAAAACTTAAAATTAGGGCAAATTGAGCACTTACAAATACTGGACACCCGACGAATCTTCTTCCTGGGTTTGATCGAGTCCATGCAAGTCCAAAAGAAACAATCAATTGGGGGAAAAAATTAAAAACTTAAAATTAGGGCAAATTGAGCACTTACAAATACTGGACACCCGACGAATCATCTTCCTGGGTTTGCTCGAGTCCATGCAATTCCATCATATATGATATACTCGATACCCACAATCACAATATTTTCTTCCTGGCAATGGATTCGTGTTGAGACTTGAGTTAGCTAGGTTTGAAAAGTACTGAGTAAATAAAAAAAGATAACAATTGCTTTAACTATTGATCGACGATCATGTTTTTGGGCCATGTTGTTTGGGCCAAACAAATAAATAATTAATTCATTAAATATGGCCCAACCACGGTTCCCAGCTGAAAGTCCGATCTATTATACAAACATTTTTAATTTTTGAAACAAAAATGACAAAAAGGTATTTGAACCCAGGTAAATCAGTTGAAAAGGTCACACATAAACGACTAGACTATCAATGCATTTGAATATTAAATGGAAGTTCAATTATATAAATTGAATCATTTTTTAACAAAAGTGAAATAATACGACTTAAATAGTAAATATCATAAGTGCATATTTTCGCAACCACAATTTAAGGGTCCTATGGTAATTAGGACCTTAAATACCCAAGCGTTCTATTTTTATGACCTTATTATCTTGTTGTTCACTCATTATGAGACACCAACACTATAATGTCATAATAACTCCATTTGTTCGCAACCACAATTTAAGGGTTCTATGACAATTTAGACCTTAAATACCCAAGCGTCCTATTTTTATGAACTTATTATCTTGTTAGTCACTCATTATGAGACACCAACAAGATAATGTCCTAATATGTCCTTTTTTTCACAACCACAATTTAAGTGTCCTATGATAGTTACGACTTTAGATACCCAAGCGTCCTATTTTTAAGACCATATTATCTTGTTTGTCACTCATTATGAGATACCAACAAGATAATGTCCTAATAAGTCCATTTTTATACAACCACAATTTAAGGGTCCTGTGATAATTAAGAGCTTAATAACCCAAGCGTCGTATTGTTATGACCTTATATCTTGTTAGTTACTCATTATGAGACACCAACAAGATAATGACATAATAAGTCGATTTTTATGCAACCACAATTTAAGGGTCCTATCATAATTAGGAGCTTAAATACCTAAGCGTCGTAGTCTTATGACCTTATATCTTGTTGGTCACTTATTATGCGACACCAACAAGATAATGTCCTAAAAAGTCGGTTTTTATGCAACCACATATTAAGGGTCATGTGATCATTAATACCTTAAATACCCAAGCGTGGTATTGTTATAACTTTATTATCTTGTTATCCACTTATTATGAGACACTAACAAGATAATGTCCTAATAAGTCCATTTTTATGCAACCATAATTTAAGGGTCCTATGATAATTAGGACCTTAAATACTCGAGCGTCCTATTATTATGAACATCTGTATCAAATAAATGACTCAAGTGTCCTATGATAATATGACCAAAAAATTATGTGTCCTATAATATAGATTTTATTACACCAGTTTATACAATCATATCATAGTGTGACTCAAATTCTAAGTGTCCTATAAAACGTTTGAATAATAGGATCCCAACAAATAATGTGTCATATTAAACAACTTTTTAGAACCAAGATTATGAGCGTATCGAATAATATGACCCAAAATTCATATGTCTTATTCTATAACTTTTTAGGACCCCACTTTATAAGCGTAACATGTTTTAGGACACCACTACTTTTGCATATATCTAATGGGACCCCCAGAATTGCCCCATCCCAAATTATGGTTTCTTAGGACGCTTTTTCAGCGGGGTCCCAGACGAGGGGTCCTAAGATAACAGTTTTCTTGTAGTGGAGAGGTTTCTGGAAGATGACCACTTCGAATGATGGTCAGCTTGTCGAGTGGTTCAAGCAATGGTTGTTGAGCGATAGGGTGAGAGACTTTAAGATAGTTAAACAAACTGTTCAGATGCATACCATAAGGAAGAGACCTAGTTGATTCAGTCATCAAGATGCTCATTCGTGACGCCATTAGAAAAGCCACATTGATCTCTTCATTTAGTTCAATTGCCCACATAACATAGATTTGAGTAACATGGATGTGAGAGTGGTTTCCTAGTCTGCAGTAGATATTGTGATCAATAATTTTGTTCAGAATGTCAACATCCGAACGAAGATCCTTTCCGGTTAGCCCCTTGGATAGGATTTCAGAGTGATTGGCTTCAGGTTTGCAGAGCAGGGTTAATGCATCAGTAGCTTGAATAAATTCAGGAAGATGCTCTAGTTTGTGTCTTCTGCTGTAGAACTCCCTTCCCCTAGTAGGTACACCCAGAATTTCACCAAAGGTTTCGAGGGGGTATTCCCACCATTTTTTGTTAATATGAAACCTTACAACCTTTGTTTCGGAGTTAAAACTGAAGTTGGCATAGAATTCTCTTATTAGCTCAGGATATATAGGTCCATTGATTAGCACAAAAGACGCTAGATTTCTTTGAAATAGCTTGTCAATTATTTCAGGGAATGCTTCAAGATTTACAATTCTTCCTTTTGCGATTGTTCTAGTTTTGAGCCATTTCTTGTTGTATAGTGTGCGTTGTCTTGCATCAGCTGGAGGATTATATCTTTCCTCACCACCTCTTGATTGAGCATCCCTGGTTCTTGCCATTTTCTACACAATGATGTATCAAATTAATTCAGAGTGTATAATTCAATTGTAGGCAATAAGTTTTGCAAACTTTAATTATCATTAATACTTAGATGTTTTGATGTTAATGTTCTTCACATTTTCACTCTTCATTAGTGTTAATGAGTTTGCAACTAGATTATGATTTTCACAAAGTTCATATGTGTTCTAGACTTTTGAGATCATCATCAACACATGTTTTGACATCTAACATTATCACACTCAATTTGCAACAATGTTGTTTATATCATATGAACAATGATTCTATGAAAAGCTAACCTAGATGTATAATGAACCCTAGAATTGTTCAAAGTTAAATCAATGCATAGATATACTACAATCATTTCTAAATTGTTCTTCAAGAACAATTTTGTTTGTTTGCATCAATTTGAGTTTTGATTCATTCTAGTTAAGGTTTCTTCATAACCCTAATTCATTATACAAACACAATTGAATGCCAGGAAAGCAAAGATTAATCATACCGAAAGTAGGAATTGAGATGGAAAGAATGCATGTTCTTCTTCGTGCGGTCGATTTCCTCAGCCGTGTGCAAGGTGTGTGTGTTTTGAAGTGAGTTTGAATGAAATAAAAGTAAGGGTTTTATTTAATTTAAAACTGAATCAGACCACGCACGGTCGAAGCACGGTCGACCGTGGTGTTGGTCGTGAAGGAATTTTCAGACGTATAAGATAGGAATTTGCGGTCGTCTATACGGTCAGCCGTGACTCAGCCGTAGATTCTTCTGATCACCAATTTCTTCACTTCTACTTCTTTTGAGCGCGTTTTGACGATTCTTAGGTTCTATAGAATACTTGAGGACAAGTTTTCTTTCCCTAACATTGAATGATTACATCCTCCCGATGTTTAATCTGCAATGACATGTAATATTCTATATTTATATGTATGTATGTATGTATGTATGTATGTATGTATGTATGTATGTATGTATGTATGTATGTATGTGTGTGTGTGTGTGTGTATGTATGTATGTATGTATGTATGTATGTATGTATGTATGTATGTATGTATCTATATATATATATATATATATATATATATATATATATATATATATATATATATATATATATATATATATATATATATATATATATATATATATATATATATATATATATATATATATATATATAATTCAATCATATACATAGTATACACAAAACGCATCCATCTTGTATTTAGCATGCAATACATAGTTTTACACAAACATACAATCCTAATACAGGTAAGCTTCCTTCAATAATCTTTCAAAATCATTTTCCAAAAACAATTTTGCAATTGTAAGAAAAACCTTTCATTAATACAAAGTCTTTTGAAAAGGTTATTCTCATTAGCATTTTGATCATTGATTTTGATTGATTTTAAGGTTACCCAATCTTTGACTTATCCCTTCCATAGAATTGCTAGCTTGGTCCATTTTTCCCATGTTCTCAATTTTCCTAATAATAGACAATGGACTTTGATTACACGATTTGTGTTTGCTAGAGTCGTGACACATATTCATTTCACGTTTACCTCTTGATGAATCATAAATGATCATTCTTTCAAGTTTTCTTTTCAAAGCGTTGTTTTCATCAATTAAAATTTTGTTAAATTGTCTAACTTTGTGTAATTCTTTGTCTAAAAGTTTTACTTTGTCACGACTACTATCATACACAAATTTAATAGTCTTGTAATCATCTAACAATTCTTCATAATTAGAAGTATAGAATACATGTACATCATTGCAATCCATGCTTGAGACATCATCTTATTTGAAAGGAGATTCAACCTCTTCTTCACTTTGGCCATCTTGATCCAAATCATTCCAAGAACCCATGAGGCATCTTCATCTCCATATAAACCCTTTTCTTGAAAATCAAAGTCTCCAAACTTCTTCAAGTTCTCTCTTATCCTTTTACACTTTAAACTCCTAGAGTTTTCTTCTTCTTGAGAGCATAGTGAATCCCAACATTCCTTTGCATTTTCACATGAGATTATTTTCATTCTTTCTTCACTAGGAAGAACTCCATGAATTAGTGAAATTGCATCAATTTGTTTCAAAACATCATTGTTTTGAAATGTTGACTTCACTAGTCTTGAACTTGCTTGTGGAACAAAGTCTCCTACTTTGATTATTCTCCACAAGTAGTAATCTTTGGATTTGAGATAATTCTCAAATCTCAATTTCCACACATCAATATCTATCCTATCAAAGATTGGTGCTTCTTTCACCAATTCTTCCAAGTATCCCATAGTTTGAGTTGATCCGAGAACCGTTGACTCAAGTTTTTGCACAAAACGAATTTTGACACTTTTAAAAAAACGTTTATAGAGCAATTATTTGAGCAACCACTCTGATACCAATTGTAAGTAACTAGTTACTTAATACATTTTCAACACTTTTTCGATTGATCGCCAAATTCAATTAACTATGATCAACCAATTCAACTCTAACTTGATGTGTGTAGTATATATGTTTAAAGTGATGAATAAAGTAATCTAAAGAACATAGACACAAGGATTTATAGTGGTTCGAGTGGATGTTAACTAATCCACCTTAATCCACTCCCCGATTACACTAATCGGGATTTGTTGCTTCACTAAGCACTTTTCTCCAAACCCGGTGGAGATCCGATTTACAAGTCTTCAACTTCTTTGGTAGACAACAAACCTAATCTTTCTATCCCTTTGAAAGATCAACTCCAACCTAGATCAACTTGTCTTCACCTTGGACAAGTATTAATCTGCAAATAAGATTAATCAACTTCCTAAGTCCCTTTAAGGAAGTAGATCACTGAGCTAGCCTATGCTTCTACTAATTGAAGTTACAAGACTTATACACTTTCCAATGATGATCCTAAGACAATACTAGGACATACATTACACTAAGTAAACTCACAAGATTAATGATTTTGATTAGTAAGTTTACAACAACCAAATTCTATATCTATAATGAAATGTCCCGTTCATATTGATTATAAACGTTCCATATTAATTGATTTTGTTGCGAGGTTTTGACCTCTATATGAGACGTTTTTCAAAGACTGCATTCGTTTTTAAAATAAACCATAACCTTTATTTTATCGACAAGGTTAAAAGGACACCACCTAGATTATCAGAAATGATAATCTAAAAATATCACACTTACACACTACCAATACATATTGATTTACAATATTAATATGTTACAACGAAGTAAATCTCGAATGCAGTTTTAAACAATATTATACAAGCATACTGACACCAAGTCTTGTCCATATATTAGCATGCAACAGCGGAAGCTCTTAATAATCACCTGAGAATAAACATGCTTTAAACGTCAACAAAAAATGTTGGTGAGTTATAGGCTGAACCTATATATTATCAAATTAATATAATAGACCACAAGATTTCATTTATTCAATAATCCTACACTCGCAAGTGTATAAAAATCATTCTATGATGAACACCTGGTAACCGAAATTAACATAATGCATATAGAATATTCCCCGCATACTCGCAAGTATGTCATAAATTGGCAATCGTAATCACCATATAAATCGAAGTATTAAAGCATTCCAAATTCCAGAATGGGGTTTAATAGGCCCATAGATCTATCTTTAGGATTCGCGTCAATTAGGGGTCATTTCTCTAATTCTTAGGCTACCAGACTTGAAGGGGCAATATTCGGTTTAATAATCCAAACATAGAATGTAATTTCACGTACTTGTGTCTATTTTGTAAAGCTGCATGTATTCTCATCCCAAAAATATTAGATTTTAAAAGTGGGACTATAACTCACTTTCACAGATTTTTACTTCGTCGGGAAGTAAGACTTGGCCACTGGTCGATTCACGAATCAATAACAAGTATGTACATATATATCAAAGTATGTCCACAGTTAGATGTACAGAAATAATTTGATATATACTATCTTGAATCAATCCACGACCCAGTGTATACACGTCTCAGGCTAGATCACAACTCAAAGTATATATATTTTTGGAATCAACCTCAACCCTGTATAGCTAACTCAATCATTACTGCATATAGAGTGTCTATGGTTGTTCCAAATAATATATATACATGGGTCGATATGATATGTCAAAACATTTGCATACGTGTCAATGGTATCCCAAGATTACATAATATATTAGAATACATGTATAATACAATATAAGTTAGCTAGGATATAATTTGTATAGATTTGTTACAAATTTCACGTAGCAACAACAAGTAAAATTATCCAATCTTGTTTTACCCATAACTTCTTCGTTTTAAATCCGTTTTGAGTGATTCAAGTTTCTATGGTTTCATATTGAATTTAAGTTTATGAATCTAAACAGAAAAAGTATAAGTTTATAGTCGGAAATACAGGTTACAATTCGTTTTTGTAAAGGTAGTCATTTCAGTCGAAAGAACGACGTCTAGATGACCATTTTGGAAAACATACTTCCACTTTGAGTTTAACCATGATTTTTGGATATAGTTTCATGTTCATAAGAAAAATCATTTTTCCAGAAGAACAACTTTTAAATCAAAGTTTATCATAGTTTTTAATTAACTAACCCAAAACAGCCCGCGGTGTTACTACGACGACGTATATCTGGTTTTACGGTGTTTTTCGTGTTTTCAGGTTTTAAATCATTAAGTTAGCATATCGTATAGATATAGAACATGTGTTTAGTTGATTTTACAAGTCAAGTTAGAAGGATTAACTTTTTTTTGCAAACAAATTAAGAATTAACTAAACTATGTTCTAGTGATTACAAGTTTAAACCTTCGAATAAGGTAGTTTTATATATATGAATCGAATGATGTTATGAACATCATTACTACCTCAGGTTTTGTGGATAAACCTACTGGAAATGAGAAAAATAGGTCTAGCTTCAAAGGATCCTTGGATGGCTTGAAAGTTCTTGAAGCAAAATCATGATACGAAAACAAATTCAAGTAAGATTTCCACTCGAAATAAGATTGTTATAGTTATAGAAATTGAATCAAAGTTTGAATATGAGTATTACCTTGTATTAGAAAGATATCTTACTGTAAATAAGAAAGATTTCTTGAGGTTGGATGATCACTCAAAGTGGATTTGCAAGATTGAAAGTAAGCTAGCAAACTTGGAAGTGTTGTTGGTGTGTTCTTGAGTAGTTGTTTTATAACTTGGTTTATGTATGGATTTATGAACTAGATTGAGCTAGATTTTGATGAAGATGATGAAGAACACTTAGAAAAATGGAATAACACTTGATAGAGAGTAGTTTGATGCATGTAAGTTGCAAAATGAAAGTGTATATGTGTGTGTTCATTCACGTGAAAATGGAGTCACCATATAGGCACCATTAGTTTGTAATTTTGTGTAATCATTCATGTTAGTTGCCAAATGATGGTTCCCACATGGTTAGGTGACTTACATGGGCTGCTAAGAGCTGATAATTGGAGTGTATATACCAATAGTAAATACATTTAAAAGCTGGGTATTGTACGAGTACGAATACGGGTGCATACGAGTAGAATTGTTGATGAAAATGAACGAGGATGTAATTGTAAGCATTTTTGTTAAGTAGAAGTACTTTGATAAGTGTCTTGAAGTCTTTCAAAAGTGTATGAATACATATTGAAACACTACATGTATATACATTTTAACTGAGTCGTTAAGTCATCGTTAGTCATTACATGAAAACGTTGTTTTGAAACCTTTAAGTTAACGATCTTGTTAAATGTTGTTAACACATTGTTTATTATATCTAAGGATATGTTAAATTATTAAATTATCATGATATAATGATGTATTAATATATCTTAATATGATATATATACAGTTAAATGTCGTTACAACGATAATCGTTACATATATGTCTCGTTTCGAAATCCTTAAGTTAGTAGTCTTGTTTTTACATATGTAGTTCATTGTTATTATACTTAATGATATGTTTACTTATCATTTAACATATTTATATATAGTGTATCAATATCTTAAAATGATTCATATGTAATTAGTAAGATGTTGTTATAACGATAATCGTTATATATACCGTTTTCAAGTTTCTTAATTCAATAGTCTCATTCTTATGTATATAACTCATTGTTAAAATACTTAATGAGGTACATACTTATAATAATATCATGATAACTATATATATATCCATATGTATGTCATCATATAGTTTTTACAAGTTTTAACGTTCGTAAATCGCCGGTCAACTTGGGTGGTCAATTGTCTATATAAAACCAATTTCAATTAATCAAGTCTTAACAAGTTTGATTGCTTAACATGTTGGAAACACTTAATAATGTAAATATCAATTTCATTTAATATATATAAACATGGAAAAGTTCGGGTCACTACAGTACCTACCCGTTAAATAAATTTCGTCCCGAAATTTTAAGCAGTTGGAGGTGTTGACGTATCTTCCGGAAATAGGTGCGGGTATTTCTTCTTCATCTGATCTTCTCATTCCCAGGTGAACTAGGGTCCTCTACAAGCATTCCATCGAACCTTAACAATTGGTATCTTGTTTTGTTTAAGTCTTTTAACCTCACGATCCATTATTTCGACGGGTTCTTCGATGAATTGAAGTTTTTAGTTGATTTGGATTTCGTCTAATGGAATAGTGAGATCTTCTTTAGCAAAAAATTTCTTCAAATTCGAGACGTGGAAAGTGTTATGTACAGCCACGAGTTTTTGAGGTAACTCAAGTCGGTAAGCTACTGGTCCGACACGATCAATAATCTTGAATGGTCCAATATACCTTGGATTTAATTTCCCTCGTTTACCAAATCGAACAACGCCTTTCCAAGGTGCAACTTTAAGCATGACTATCTCTCCAATTTCAAATTCTATATCTTTTCTTTTAATGTCAGCGTAGCTCTTTTGTCGACTTTGGGCGGTTTTCAACCGTTGTTGAATTTGGATGATCTTCTCGGTAGTTTCTTGTATTATCTCCGGGCCCGTAATCTGTCTATCCCCCACTTCACTCCAACAAATCGGAGACCTGCACTTTCTACCATAAAGTGCTTCAAACAGTGCCATCTCAATGCTTGAATGGTAGCCGTTGTTGTAAGAAAATTCTGCTAACGGTAGATGTCGATCCCAACTGTTTCCGAAATCAATAACACATGCTCGTAGCATGTCTTCAAGCGTTTGTATCGTCCTTTCGCTCTGCCCATCAGTTTGTGGATGATAGGTAGTACTCATGTCTAGACGAGTTCCTAATGCTTGCTGTAATGTCTGTCAGAATCTTGAAATAAATCTGCCATCCCTATCAGAGATAATAGAGATTGGTATTCCATGTCTGGAGATGACTTCCTTCAAATACAGTCGTGCTAACTTCTCCATCTTGTCATCTTCTCTTATTGGTAGGAAGTGTGCTGATTTGGTGAGACGATCAACTATTACCCAAATAGTATCAAAACCACTTGCAGTCCTTGGAAATTTAGTGATGAAATCCATGGTAATGTTTTCCCATTTCCATTCCGAGATTTCGGGTTGTTGAAGTAGACCTGATGGTTTCTGATGCTCTGCTTTGACCTTAGAACACGTCAAACATTCTTCTACGTATTTAGCAACATCGACTTTCATACCCGGCCACCAAAAATGTTTCTTGAGATCCTTGTACATCTTCCCCGTTCCAGGATGTATTAAGTATCTGGTTTTATAAGCTTCTCTAAGTACCATTTCTCTCATATCTCCAAATTTTGGTACCCAAATCCTTTCAGCCCTATACCGGGTTCCGTCTTCCCGTATATTAAGATGCTTCTCCGATCCTTTGGGTATTTCATCCTTTAAATTTCCTTCTTTTAAAACTCCTTGTTGCGCCTCCTTTATTTGAGTAGTAAGATTATTGTGAATCATTATATTCATAGCTTTTACTCGAATGGGTTCTCTGTCCTTTCTGCTCAAGGCGTCGGCTACCACATTTGCCTTCCCCGGGTGGTAACGAATCTCGAAATCGTAATCATTCAATAACTCAATCCACTTACGCTGCCTCATGTTTAGTTGTTTCTGATTAAATATGTGTTGGAAAATTTTGTGATCGGTATATATAATACTTTTGACCCCATATAAGTAGTGCCTCCAAGTCTTTAATGCAAAATCAACCGCGCCTAATTCCAAATCATGCGTCGTATAATTCTGCTCGTGAATCTTCAATTGTCTAGACGCATAAGCAATTACCTTCGTTTGTTCCATTAATACACAACCGAGACCTTGCTTTGAGGCGTCACAATATATCAAAAATTCATCATTCCCTTCAGGTAATGACAATATAGGTGCCGTAGTTAACTTTTTCTTCAACAATTGAAACGCTTTCTCCTGCTCATCCTTCCATTCAAATTTCTTCCCTTTATGCGTTAATGCAGTCAAGGGTTTTGCTATTTTGGAAAAATCTTGGATGAATCTTCTGTAGTAACCAGCCAATCCTAAAAATTGACGTATATGCTTCGGAGTTTTCGGGGTTTCCCACTTTTCAACGATTTCAATCTTTGCCGGATCCACCTGAATACCTTCTTTGTTCACTATGTGACCGAGGAATTGAACTTCTTCCAACCAAAATCCACACTTTAAAAATTTAGCGTACAGTTTTTCCTTCCTCAACAACTCTAGCACTTTTCTCAAATGTTCTTCGTGCTCTTGATCATTCTTTGAGTAAATAAGAATGTCATCGATGAAAACAATAACAAACTTATCAAGGTATGGTCCACACACTCGGTTCATGAGGTCCATGAACACAGCTGGTGCGTTAGTCAACCCAAACGGCATAACCATAAACTCGTAATGACCGTAACGCATTCTGAAAGCAGTCTTCGGAATATCATCCTCCTTCACCCGCATTTGATGATACCCAGAACGTAAATCAATCTTCGAATAAGCTGACGAGCCTTGTAGTTGATCAAATAAGTCGTCGATTCTCGGTAGTGGATAACGGTTCTTGATGGTAAGTTTGTTCAACTCTCGGTAGTCGATACACAACCTGAATGTACCATCCTTCTTTTTGACAAACAAAACAGGAGCTCCTCATGGTGATGTATTTGATCGTATAAAACCACGCTCTAAAAGTTCTTGTAGTTGGTTTTGGAGTTCCTTCATTTCACTGGGTGCGAGTCTATATGGAGCACAAGCTATTGGTACAGCTCCTGGTACAAGGTCTATTTGAAATTCAATGGATCGATGTGGGGGTAATCCCGGTAATTCTTTCAAAAATACATCGGAAAATTCTTTTGCGACAGGAACATCACTGATGTTCTTTTCTTCAGATTTAACTTCCTCGATGTGTGCTAGAATGACATAACAACCTTTTCTTGTTAGTTTTTGCGCCTTTAAATTACTAATAAGATTTAACTTCGCGTTGCTCTTTTCTCCGTACACCATTAAGGGTTTTCCTTCTTTTCGTACAATGCGAATTGCATTTTTGTAACATACGATCTCTGCTCTCTCCTTTTTCAACTAGTCCATGCTAATTATCACATCAAAACTCCCTAACTCTACTGGTATCAAATCAATCTTAAACGTTTCGCTAACCAGTTTAATTTCTCGATTCCGACATATTTTATCTGCCGAAATTAATTTACCGTTTGCTAATTTGAGTAAAAATTTATTATTCATAGGCGTCAATGGACCACTTAATTTAGCACAAAAATCTCTACTCATATAGCTTCTATCCGCACCGGAATCAAATAAAACATAAGCAGGTTTTTAATCAATAAGATACGTACCCGTAACAAGCTCCGGGTCTTCTTGCGCTTCTGCCGTATTAATATTGAAAACTCTTCTGCGGCCCTGTCCATTAGTATTCCCCTTATTTGGGCATTCATTTCTGATATGACCCGGCTTCCCACATCAATAACAAATAATGGCGGTATTATTTGTTCCGACATTATTTGTTCCTTTATTCTTGTTAGCCATTGGTCCGTAAACTTCATACTTCGTCGTACCATGACCCTTTCTATTACACTTAGTACATGATGTTGTATAAAGCCCATTCGAAAGGTATCCTTCACACCTCTGGCATGGTTTCTGCCTCTGGTTGTTATTGTTGGGATTGTTGTTGTTGCAGTTGTTATTATTGTTGGAACGGTTATTGTAGTTGTTGTAGTTGTTGTTGGGTTTGTTATTGTTGTTGCGGTTAAAGTTGCGGTTGTGGTGGTAGTTATTGCGTTTGTAATTGCGATTATTGTTGTTGTTGTTGTATTGGTGACTCTTGTCACTGTTTTCTTCCCACTTCCTCTTGACTTGTTTCATGTTGGCTTCTTCGGTCGCTTGCTCTTTAATTCTCCCCTCAATCTGATTTATGAGTTTATGAGCCATTCGACTTGCCTTCTGTATGGAAGCGGGCTCGTGTGTGAAATGTCCTGTTCTTATTGATTAAAAACGTTCCATATTAATTGATTTCGTTGCGAGGTTTTGACCTCTATATGAGACGTTTTTCAAAGACTGCATTCATTTTTAAAACAAACCATAACCTTTATTTCATAAATAAAGGTTTAAAAAGCTTTACGTAGATTATCAAATAATGATAATCTAAAATATCCTATTTACACACGACCATTACATAATGGTTTACAATACAAATATGTTACATCGAAATCAGTTTCTTAAATGTAGTTTTTACACAATATCATACAAACATGGACTCCAAGTCTTGTCCTTATTTTAGTATGCAACAGCGGAAGCTCTTAGTATTCACCTGAGAATAAACATGCTTTAAACGTCAACAAAAATGTTGGTGAGTTATAGGTTTAACCTATATATATCAAATCGTAACAATAGACCACAAGATTTAATATTTCAATACACATCCCATACATAGAGATAAAAATCATTCATATGGTGAACACCTGGTAATCGACATTAACAAGATGCATATATATAAGAATATCCCCATCATTCCGGGACACCCTTCGGATATGATATAAATTTCAAAGTACTAAAGCATCCGGTACTTTGGATGGGGTTTGTTAGGCCCAATAGATCTATCTTTAGGATTCGCGTCAATTAGGGTATCTGTTCCCTAATTCTTAGATTACCAGACTTAATAAAAAGGGGCATATTCGATTTCGATAATTCAACCATAGAATGTAGTTTCACGTACTTGTGTCTATTTTGTAAATCATTTATAAAACCTGCATGTATTCTCATCCCAAAAATATTAGATTTTAAAAGTGGAACTATAACTCACTTTCACAGATTTTTACTTCGTCGGGAAGTAAGACTTGGCCACTGGTAGATTCACGAACCTATAACAATATATACATATATATCAAAGTATGTTTAAAATATATTTACAACACTTTTAATATATTTTGATGTTTTAAGTTTATTAAGTCAGCTGTCCTCGTTAGTAACCTACAACTAGTTGTCCACAGTTAGATGTACAGAAATAAATCGATAAATATTATCTTGAATCAATCCACGACCCAGTGTATACGTATCTCAGTATTGATCACAACTCAAACTATATATATTTTGGAATCAACCTCAACCCTGTATAGCTAACTCCAACATTCACATATAGAGTGTCTATGGTTGTTCCGAAATATATATAGATGTGTCGACATGATAGGTCGAAACATTGTATACGTGTTTATGGTATCTCAAGATTACATAATATATAATACAAGTTGATTAAGTTATGGTTGGAATAGATTTGTTACCAATTTTCACGTAGCTAAAATGAGAAAAATTATCCAATCTTGTTTTACCCATAACTTCTTCATTTTAAATCCGTTTTGAGTGAATCAAATTGCTATGGTTTCATATTGAACTCTATTTTATGAATCTAAACAGAAAAAGTATAGGTTTATAGTCGGAAAAATAAGTTACAAGTCGTTTTTGTAAAGGTAGTCATTTCAGTCGAAAGAACGACGTCTAGATGACCATTTTAGAAAACATACTTCCACTTTGAGTTTAACCATAATTTTTGGATATAGTTTCATGTTCATAATAAAAATCATTTTCTCAGAATAACAACTTTTAAATCAAAGTTTATCATAGTTTTTAATTAACTAACCCAAAACAGCCCGCGGTGTTACTACGACGGCGTAAATCCGGTTTTACGGTGTTTTTCGTGTTTCCAGGTTTTAAATCATTAAGTTAGCATATCATATAGATATAGAACATGTGTGTAGTTAATTTTAAAAGTCAAGTTAGAAGGATTAACTTTTGTTTGCGAACAATTTTAGAATTAACTAAACTATGTTCTAGTGATTACGAGTTTAAACCTTCGAATAAGATAGTTTTATATATATGAATCGAATGATGTTATGAACATCATTACTACCTAAAGTTTAGTAGGTAAACCTACTGGAAGTGACAAAAATGATCTAGCTTCAAAGGATCTTGGATGGCTTGAAAGTTCTTGAAGTAGGATCATGACACAAAAACAAGTTCAAGTAAGATTTTTACTCGAATTAAGATAGTTTATAGTTATAGAAATTGAATCAAAGTTTGAATATGAATATTAACTTGAATAAGAAAGATAACCTACTGTATATAACAAAGGTTTCTTGATCTTAGATGATTACTTGGAATGGATTAGAAAGCTTGGAAGTAAATTAGTAAACTTGAAGGGATTTTTGAAGTGTTCTTGAAGTGTTCTTCCTATGATGATTATAGCTTGATTCTTGAAGTGATTTTTGATGAAGATTATGATTAACTACTGGAAAAATACGTTCATAATAGTGTGTGTGTGTTGAGAGAGAATTAGAATGAGAATTGGAAGTGAAATGGAGTGAATGATGAGTGGTAATTGGTGAGTGGTGAGTGGGGTTAAAAGGAGTTCTAGTTAGTTGACTAGCTCATGGTAGAAGTTAAAATTGATTAGTCATACATGACATAATCAAGAGTGGAATCCCATGCTAGTTCCTATTGGTATATACTCATAGTAAGTACGTTTTGAAGATGTGTATAATACGGGTAAGAATACGACTAGAATTCTTGATGAAAGAAAAGAATGGAAAAGTAACTGTAACCATTTTCGTTAAGTATGAGTGTTTTGATATATGTCTTGAAGTCTTCCAAAAGTATTTTAATACATCTAAATACACTACATGTATATACATTTTAACTGAGTCGTTAAGTCATCGTTAGTCGTTACATGTAAGTGTTGTTTTGAAACCTTTAAGTTAACGATCTCAATTAATGTTGTTAACCCATTGTTTATTATATCTAATGAGATGTTAAATTATTATATTATCATGATATTATGATATATTAATATATCTTAATATGATATATATACATTTAAATGTCGTTACAACGATAATCGTTACATATATGTCTCGTTTCGAAATCCTTAAGTTAGTAGTCTTGTTTATATGTATATAACTCATTGTTAATATACTTATGGAGATACTTACTTATCATAATCTCATGTTAACCATATGTATATCCATATATATATAGTCATGTCGTTTTTACAAGTTTTAACGTTCGTGAATCGCCGGTCAACTTGGGTGGTCAATTGTCTATATGAAACATATTTCAATTAATCAAGTCTTAACAAGTTTGATTGCTTAACATGTTGGAAACATTTAATCATGTAAATATCAATCTCAATTAATATATATAAACATAGAAAAGTTCGGGTCACTACAGTACCTACCCGTTAAATAAATTTCGTCCCGAAATTTTAAGCTGTTGAAGGTGTTGACGAATCTTCTGGAAATAGATGCGGGTATTTCTTCTTCATTTGATCTTTACGCTCCTAGGTGAACTCGGGTCCTCTACGAGCATTCCATCGAACCTTAACAATTGGTATCTTGTTTTGCTTAAGTCTTTTAACCTCACGATCCATTATTTCGACGGGTTCTTCGATGAATTGGAGTTTTTCGTTGATTTGGATTTCATCTAACGGAATAGTGAGATCTTCTTTAGCAAAACATTTCTTCAAATTCGAGACGTGGAAAGTGTTATGTACAGCCGCGAGTTGTTGAGGTAACTCAAGTCGGTAAGCTACTGGTCCGACACGATCAATAATCTTGAATGGTCCAATATACCTTGGATTTAATTTCCCTCGTGTACCAAATCGAACAACGCCTTTCCAAGGTGCAACTTTAAGCATGACCATCTCTCCAATTTCAAATTCTATATCTTTTCTTTTAATGTCAGCGTAGCTCTTTTGTCGACTTTGGGCGGTTTTCAACCGTTGTTGAATTTGGATGATCTTCTCGGTAGTTTCTTGTATAATCTCCGGACCCGTAATCTGTCTATCCCCCACTTCACTCCAACAAATCGGAGACCTGCACTTTCTACCATAAAGTGCTTCAAACGGCGCCATCTCAATGCTTGAATGGTAGCTGTTATTGTAGGAAAATTCTGCTAATGGTAGATGTCGATCCCAACTGTTTCTGAAATCAATAACACATGCTCGTAGCATGTCTTCAAGCGTTTGTATCGTCCTTTCGCTCTGCCCATCAGTTTGTGGATGATAGGTAGTACTCATGTCTAGACGAGTTCCTAATGCTTGCTGTAATGTCTGCCAAAATCTTGAAATAAATCTGCCATCCCTATCAGAGATAATAGAGATTGGTATTCCATGTCTGGAGACGACTTCCTTCAAATACAGTCGTGCTAACTTCTCCATCTTGTCATCTTCTCTTATTGGCAGGAAATGTGCTGATTTGGTGAGACGATCAACTATTACCCAAATAGTATCAAAACCACTTGCAGTCCTTGGCAATTTAGTGATGAAATCCATGGTAATGTTTTCCCATTTCCATTCTGGGATTTCGGGTTGTTGAAGTAGACCTGATGGTTTCTGATGCTCAGCTTTGACCTTAGAACACGTCAAACATTCTCCTACGTATTTAGCAACATCGGATTTCATACCCGGCCACCAAAAATATTTCCTGAGATCCTTGTACATCTTCCCCGTTCCAGGATGTATTGAGTATCTGGTTTTATGACCTTCTCTAAGTACCATTTCTCTCATATCTCCAAATTTTGGTACCCAAATCCTTTCAGCAGTATACCGAGTTCCGTCTTCCCGAATATTAAGATGTTTCTCCGATCCTTTGGGTATTTCATCCTTTATATTTTCCTCTTTGAAAACTCCTTGTTGCGCCTCCTTTATTTGAGTAGTAAGGTTATTATGAATCATTATATTCATAGATTTTACTCGAATGGGTTCTCTGTCCTTCCTGCTCAAGGCATCGGCTACCACATTTGCCTTCCCCAGGTGGTAACGAATCTCAAAGTCGTAATCATTCAATAATTCAATCCACCTACGCTGCCTCATATTCAGTTGTTTCTGATTAAATATGTGTTGAAGACTTTTGTGGTCGGTATATATAATACTTTTGACCCCATATAAGTAGTGCCTCCAAGTCTTTAATGCAAAAACAACCGCGCCTAATTCCAAATCATGCGTCGTATAATTTTGTTCGTGAATCTTTAATTGTCTAGAAGTATAAGCAATCACCTTTGTTAGTTGCATTAATACACAACCGAGACCTTGCTTTGATGCGTCACAATAAATCACAAAATCTTCATTCCCTTCAGGCAATGACAATATAGGTGCCGTAGTTAGCTTTTTCTTCAATAACTGAAACGCATTCTCTTGTTCATCATTCCATTCAAATTTCTTCCCTTTATGCGTTAATGCAGTCAAGGGTTTTGCTATTCTGGAAAAGTCTTGGATGAACCTTCTGTAGTAACCAGCTAGTCCTAAAAACTGGCGTATGTGTTTCGGAGTTTTCGGGGTTTCCCACTTTTCAACAGTTTCTATCTTTGCCGGATCCACCTTAATACCTTCTTTGTTCACTATGTGACCGAGGAATTGAACTTCTTCCAACCAAAATGCACACTTTGAAAACTTAGCATACAATTCTTCCTTCCTCAATACTTCTAACACCTTTCTCAAATGTTCACCGTGTTCTTGGTCATTCTTTGAGTAAATAAGTATGTCATCAATGAAAACAATGACAAACTTGTCAAGATATGGTCCACACACTCGGTTCATAAGGTCCATGAACACAGCTGGTGCATTAGTTAAACCAAACGGCATGACCATAAACTCGTAATGACCGTAATGTGTTCTGAAAGCAGTCTTTGGAATATCATCTTCTTTCACTCGCATTTGATGATACCCAGAACGTAAGTCAATCTTTGAATAAACAGACGAGCCTTGTAGTTGATCAAATAAGTCGTCGATTCTCAGTAGTGGGTAGCGGTTCTTGATGGTAAGTTTGTTCAACTCTCGGTAGTCGATACACAACCTGAATGTACCATCTTTCTTCTTGACAAACAAAACAGGAGCTCCCCATGGTGATGTGCTTGGTCGAATGAAACCACGCTCTAAAATTTCTTGTAATTAGCTTTGCAGTTCTTTCATCTCGCTGGGTGTGAGTCTGTAAGGAGCACGAGCTATTGGTGCAGCTCCTGGTACAAGATCTATTTGAAATTCAACGGATCGCTGTGGGGGTAATCCCTGTAATTCTTTCGAAAATACATCGGGAAATTCTTTTGCAATGGGAACATCATTGATGCTCTTTTCTTCAGTTTGTACTTTCTCGACGTGTGCTAGAACAGCATAGCAACCTTTTCTTATTAGTTTTTGTGCCTTCAAATTACTAATAATATGTAGCTTCGTGTTGCCCTTTTCTCCGTACACCATTAAGGGTTTTCCTTTTTCTCGTATAATGCGAATTGCATTTTTGTAACAAACGATCTCTGCTTTCACTTCTTTCAACCAGTCCATACCGATTATCACATCAAAACTCCCTAACTCTACTGGCATCAAATCAATCTTAAATGTTTCGCTAACCAGTTTAATTTCTCGATTCCGACATATATTATCTGCTGAAATTAATTTACCATTTGCTAATTCGAGTAAAAATTTACTATCCAAAGGCGTCAATGGACAACTTAATTTAGCACAAAAATCTCTACTCATATAGCTTCTATCCGCACCCGAATCAAATAAAACGTAAGCAGATTTATTGTCAATAAGAAACGTACCCGTAACAAGCTCCGGGTCTTCCTGTGCCTCTGCCGCATTAATATTGAAAACTCTTCCGCGGCCTTGTCCATTCGTGTTCTCCTGGTTCGGGCAATTTCTAATAATGTGGCCCGGTTTTCCACATTTATAACAAACTACATTGGCATAACTTGCTCCGACACTACTTGCTCCACCATTACTCGTTCCGACACCATTTGTTCCTTTCGTTCTATTAACCCCTGGTCCGTAGACCTCACACTTCCCCGCGCTATGACCATTTCTTTTACACTTGTTGCAAAATTTGGTGCAGAACCCCGAGTGATACTTTTCACACCTTTGGCATAGCTGCTTCTGATTGTTGTTGTTGTTGCGGTTATTATTGTTGTTGGGATGATTGTTGTAGTTGCTGTTGTTGTTGTTGTTGTTGTTGTTGTTGGGCCGTTTGTTGTAGTTGCGATTGATGTTGCGATTGTTGGGATAATTGTTGCGATTATTGTTGTAATTGCTGTTGTTGTTGTATTGGTGATTCTTATCACCATTTTCCTCCCACTTTCTTTTGACTTGCTTCACATTGGCCTCTTTAGCAGTCTGTTCTTTAATTCTTTCTTCAATCTGGTTCACTAGTTTGTGAGCCATTCTACATGCCTGTTGTATGGAGGCGGGCTCATGTGAACTTATATCTTCTTGGATTCTTTTCGGTAATCCTTTCACAAACGCGTCGATCTTCTCTTCCTCATCTTCGAATGCTCCCGGACACAATAGGCACAATTCTGTGAATCGTCTTTCGTACGTGGTAATATCAAATCCTTGGGTTCGTAACCCTCTAAGTTCTGTCTTGAGCTTATTGACCTCGGTTCTGGGATGGTACTTCTCGTTCATCAAGTGCTTGAATGCTGACCACGGTAGTGCGTACGCATCATCTTTTCCCACTTGCTCTAGATAGGTATTCCACCATGTTAACGCAGAACCTGTGAAGGTATGCATAGCGTACTTCACTTTGTCCTCTTCAGTACACTTACTTATGGCAAACACCGATTCGACCTTCTCGGTCCACCGTTTCAATCCGATCGGTCCTTCGGTTCCATCAAATTCCAAAGGTTTGCAGGCAGTGAATTCTTTGTAGGTGCATCCTACACGATTTCCTGTACTGCCAGATCCAAGGTTATTGTTGATATGTAGCGCAGCCTGTACTGCCGTTATGTTTGAAGCTAGAAAAGTACGGAATTCCTCTTCATTCATATTCACGGTGTGTCGAGTAGTCGGTGCCATTTCCTTCAAAATAATCAAATGGAACAAGTTAATCATATAGAATATTAAGAGTAGTTAATAGTATTTCGTAGCATAATATGAACTCATTTATAAAAGCTTTTTCTTCATATTAGCGTTTTATAAGTTTAAATTCGGGTAGTACCTACCCGTTAAGTTCATACTTAGTAGCTAATATACAATTCAACTACTACAATTCTATATGAAAAACTGATTGTAATAATATTTCGCGTTCAAACTTTTATACAATATTTTACAAACTTACAATACCGCTTATTTTACATAAAGCATGAAATATAGCACACAATAACTTTGATACAAGATAGTTGTGAAGATAATTCTAGCTAGTACACAAGTCGTTCAGCAAAGGCAATAAAGACACGTAATTCATACGTCCAGAAACAAGTCATGCATTCTGGTTTTACTAGGGCTACTTCCCATCCTTGGTCTTGTGGAACATAACCGTTATGGCCGTTGATAAGACAGCGTGTTGTAACGTCGTCAAAGGGACGAGAGTTACGTAATGACCAACAGTCTCGTAATAACCTAAAAACCTCATTTCTTAGTTGTAGCCCGATGTTCTTGTTCTCACTTTGGTGAGAAGCGAACATTACTAACCCGTAAGCATAACATGCTTCTTTATGTTGCATGTTAGCCGCTTTTTCTAAATCACGAAGTCCTATATTCGGATATACTTAGTCAAAATAATTTCTTAACCCGTTGCGTAAAATAGCATTTGGGTTCCCCGCAATATATGCGTCAAAGTAAACACATCGTAACTTATGGATTTCCCAATGTGATATCCCCCATCTTTCGAACGAAAGCCTTTTATAAACCAAGGCATTCTTGGAACGTTCTTCGAATGTCTTACAAACTGATCTCGCCTTAAATAGTTGTGCCGATGAATTCTGACCGACTCTAGACAAGATTTCATCAATCATGTCTCCGGGTAGGTCTCTTAAAATATTGGGTTGTCTATCCATTTTGTGTTTTTATACTGTAAAATAGACAAGAGTTAGATTCATAAAAAAAAATACTTATTAATACAAGCAATTTTTACATATATCATAAAGCATAAGCACACTATATTACATATATTACACCACACGAATACAACTATCTTATTCTGACTCGCTCGTTTCTTCTTGTTCGGTTTTGGTTCGTTTTGCCAAGTTTCTAGGGATATATGATGTTCCCCTAATACGAGCCGTCGTTGTCCACATTGGTTTAGAAAAACCTGGTGGTTTAGAGGTTCCCGGGTCATTGTTACAACTTAAGGACTTCGGGGGTTGACGATACATATAAAGTTCATCGGGGTTGGAATTAGATTTCTCTATTTTTATGCCCTTTCCCTTATTATTTTCTTTTGCCTTTTTAAATTCAATTGGGGTAATTTCTATAATATCATCGGAATTCTCGTCGGAATCCGATTCATCGGAGAATTGGTAATCCTCCCAATATTTTGCTTCCTTGGCGGAAACACCATTGACCATAATTAACCTTGGTCGGTTGGTTGAGGATTCTCTTTTACTTAACCGTTTTATTATTTTCCCCACCGGTTCTATTTCTTCTTCCGGTTCCGATTCTTCTTCCGGTTCCGACTCTTCTTCCGGTTCCTCTTCGGGAACTTGTGAATCAGTCCACGAATCATTCCAATTTACATTTAACTCTTCATTATTATTAGGTGAGTCAATGGGACTTGTTCTAGAGGTAGACATCTATCACATAATATCAAACACGTTAAGAGATTAATATATCACATAATATTCATATGTTAAAAATATATAGTTTCCAACAAAAATGTTAAGCAATCATTTTTAAAGAAAACACGGTCGAAGTCCAGACTCACTAATGCATCCTAACAAACTCGATAAGACACACTAATGCAAATTTTCTGGTTCTCTAAGACCAACGCTCGGATACCAACTGAAATGTCCCGTTCTTATTGATTAAAAACGTTCCATATTAATTGATTTCGTTGCGTGGTTTTGACCTCTATATGAGATGTTTTTCAAAGACTGCATTCATTTTTAAAACAAACCATAACCTTTATTTCATAAATAAAGGTTTAAAAAGCTTTACGTAGATTATCAAATAATGATAATCTAAAATATCCTATTTACACACGACCATTACATAATGGTTTACAATACAAATATGTTACATCGAAATCAGTTTCTTAAATGCAGTTTTTACACAATATCATACAAACATGGACTCCAAGTCTTGTCCTTATTTTAGTATGCAACAGCGGAAGCTCTTAGTATTCATCTGAGAACAAACATGCTTTAAACGTCAACAAAAATGTTGGTGAGTTATAGGTTTAACCTATATATATCAAATCGTAACAATAGACCACAAGATTTCATATTTCAATACACATCCCATACATAGAGATAAAAATCATTGATATGGTGAACACCTGGTAACCGACATTAACAAGATGCATATATATAAGAATATCCCCATCATTCCGGGACACCCTTCGGATATGATATAAATTTCGAAGTACTAAAGCATCCGGTACTTTGGATGGGGTTTGTTAGGCCCAACAGATCTATCTTTAGGATTCGCGTCAATTAGGGTGTCTGTTCCCTAATTCTTAGATTACCAGACTTAATAAAAAGGGGCATATTCGATTTCGATAATTCAACCATAGAATGTAGTTTCACGTACTTGTGTCTATTTTGTAAATCATTTATAAAACCTGCATGTATTCTCATCCCAAAAATATTAGATTTTAAAAGTGGGACTATAACTCACTTTCACAGATTTTTACTTCGTCGGGAAGTAAGACTTGGCCACTGGTTGATTCACGAACCTATAACAATATATACATATATATCAAAGTATGTTTAAAATATATTTACAACACTTTTAATATATTTTGATGTTTTAAGTTTATTAAGTCAGCTGTCCTCGTTAGTAACCTACAACTAGTTGTCCACAGTTAGATGTACAGAAATAAATCGATAAATATTATCTTGAATCAATCCACGACCCAGTGTATACGTATCTCAGTATTGATCACAACTCAAACTATATATATTTTGGAATCAACCTCAACCCTGTATAGCTAACTCCAACATTCACATATAGAGTGTCTATGGTTGTTCCGAAATATATATAGATTTGTCGACATGATAGGTTGAAACATTGTATACGTGTCTATGGTATCTCAAGATTACATAATATACAATACAAGTTGATTAAGTCATGGTTGGAATAGATTTGTTACCAATTTTCACGTAGCTAAAATGAGAAAAATTATCCAATCTTGTTTTACCCATAACTTCTTCATTTTAAATCCGTTTTGAGTGAATCAAATTGCTATGGTTTCATATTGAACTCTATTTTATGAATATAAACAGAAAAAGTATAGGTTTATAGTCAGAAAAGTAAGTTACAAGTCATTTTTGTAAAGGTAGTCATTTCAGTCGAAAGAACGACGTCTAGATGACCATTTTAGAAAACATACTTCCACTTTGAGTTTAACCATAATTTTTGGATATAGTTTCATGTTCATAATAAAAATCATTTTCTCAGAATAACAACTTTTAAATCAAATTTGATCATAGTTTTTAATTAACTAACCCAAAACAGCCCGCGGTGTTACTACGACGGCGTAAATCCGGTTTTACGGTGTTTTTCGTGTTTCCAGGTTTTAAATCATTAAGTTAGCATATCATATAGATATAGAACATGTGTGTAGTTAATTTTAAAAGTCAAGTTAGAAGGATTAACTTTTGTTTGCGAACAAGTTTAGAATTAACTAAACTATGTTCTAGTGATTACGAGTTTAAACCTTCGAATAAGATAGTTTTATATATATGAATCGAATGATGTTATGAACATCATTACTACCTCAAGTTTAGTAGGTAAACCTACTGGAAATGACAAAAAATGATCTAGCTTCAAAGGATCTTGGACGGCTTGAAAGTTCTTGAAGTAGGATCATGACACAAAAACAAGTTCAAGTAAGATTTTTACTCGAATTAAGATAGTTTATAGTTATAGAAATTGAATCAAAGTTTGAATATGAATATTACCTTGAATAAGAAAGATAACCTACTATATATAACAAAGGTTTCTTGATCTTAGATGATTACTTGGAATGGATTAGAAAGCTTGGAAGTAAATTAGTAAACTTGAAGGGATTTTTGAAGTGTTCTTGAAGTGTTCTTCCTATGATGATTATAGCTTGATTCTTGAAGTGATTTTTGATGAAGATGATGATTAAATACTGGAAAAATACGTTCATAATAGTGTGTGTGTGTGTTGAGAGAGAATTAGAAAGAGAATTGGAAGTGAAATGGAGTGAATGATGAGTGGTAATTGGTGAGTGGTGAGTGGGGTTAAAAGGAGTTCTAGTTAGTTGACTAGCTCATGGTAGAAGTTAAAATTGATTAGTCATACATGACATAATCAAGAGTGGAATCCCATACTAGTTCCTATTGGTATATACTCATAGTAAGTACGTTTTGAAGCTGTGTATAATACGGGTAAGAATACGACTAGAATTCTTGATGAAAGAAAAGAATGGAAAAGTAACTGTAACCATTTTCGTTAAGTATGAGTGTTTTGATATATTTCTTGAAGTCTTCCAAAAGTATTTTAATACATCTAAATACACTACATGTATATACATTTTAACTGAGTCGTTAAGTCATCGTTAGTCGTTACATGTAAGTGTTGTTTTGAAACCTTTAAGTTAACGATCTCAATTAATGTTGTTAACCCATTGTTTATTATATCTAATGAGATGTTAAATTATTATATTATCATGATATTATGATATATTTATATATCTTAATATGATATATATACATTTAAATGTCGTTACAACGATAATCGTTACATATATGTCTCGTTTCGAAATCCTTAAGTTAGTAGTCTTGTTTATATGTATATAACTCATTGTTAATATACTTATGGAGATACTTACTTATCATAATCTCATGTTAACCATATGTATATCCATATATATATCGTCATGTCGTTTTTACAAGTTTTAACGTTCGTGAATCGCCGGTCAACTTGGGTGGTCAATTGTCTATATGAAACATATTTCAATTAATCAAGTCTTAACAAGTTTGATTGCTTAACATGTTGGAAACATTTAATCATGTAAATATCAATCTCAATTAATATATATAAACATGGAAAAGTTCGGGTCACTACAGTGTGAACTCACATCTTCTTGAATCCTTATTGGTAACCCTTTTACAAACGCGTCGATCTTCTCTTCTTCATCTTCGAACACTCCCGGACACAATAGGCACAACTCTGTGAATCGTCGTTCATATGTGGTAATTTCGAACCCTTATGTTCGTAACTCTCTAAGTTCTACCTTGAGCTTATTGACTTCGTTTCTAGGACGGTACTGCTCGTTCATCAATTTCTTTAATGCCAACCACGGTAGTGCATAAGCAACATTTTGTCCTACCAGTTCAAGATAGGTGTTCCACCACGTTAACGCAGTACCTGTGAAGGTATGCGTAGCGTACTTAACTTTGTCCTCTTCAGTACACTTACTTATGGCAAACACCGATTCGACTTTCTCAGTCCACCGTTTCAATCCAATTGGTCCTTCGATTCCATCAAATTCCAAAGGTTTGCAGGAAGTGAATTCTTTGTAGGAGCATCCTACACGATTTCTTGTGAAATTAGTTCCACTGCTAGATTCAGAGTTATTGTTATTTTGCATCGCAGCCTGTACTGCGGCTATGTTTAACTACTACAATTCTATATGAAAAACTGATTCAAGTTGCTATGGTTTCATATTGAACTTAAGTTTATGAATCTAAACATAAAAATTATAAGTTTATAGTCGAAAATACAGGTTACAAGTCATTTTTGTAAAGGTAGTCATTTCAGTCGAAAGAACGACATCTAGATGACCATTTTGGAAAACATACTTTCACTTTGAGTTTAACCATGATTTTTGGATATAGTTTCATGTTCATAAGAAAAATCATTTTCCCAGAAGAACAACTTTTAAATCAAAGTTTATCATAGTTGTTAATTAACTAACTCAAAACAGCACGCGGTGTTACTACGACGGCGTATATCTGGTTTTACGGTGTTTTTCGTGTTTTCAGGTTTTAAATCATTAAGTTAGCATATCATATAGATATAGAACATGTATTTAGTTGATTTTAAAAGTCAAGTTAGAAGGATTAACTTTTGTTTGCGAACAAATTTAGAATTAACTAAACTATGTTCTAGTGATTACAAGTTTAAACCTTCGAATAAGGTAGTTTTATATATATGAATCGAATGATGTTATGAACATCATTAATACCTCAGGTTTTGTGGATAAACCTACTAGAAATGAGAAAAATATATCTAGCTTCAAAGGATCCTTGGATGGCTTGAAAGTTCTTGAAGCAAAATCATGACACGAAAATAAGTTCAAGTAAGATTTCCACTCGAAATAAGATTGTTATAGTTATAGAAATTGTATCAAAGTTTGTATATGAGTATTACCTTGTATTAGAAAGATATCTTACTGTAAATAAGAAAGATTTCTTGAGGTTGGATGATCACTCAAAGTTGATTTGCAAGATTGGAAGTAAGCTAGCAAACTTAGAAGTGTTGTTGGTGTGTTCTTGAGTAGTTGTTTTATAACTTGGTTTATGTATGGATTTATGAACTAGATTGAGCTAGATTTTGATGAATATGATTAAGAACACTTAGAACAATGGAAGAACACTTGAGAGATAGTAGTTTGATGCATGTAAGTTGCAAAATGAAAGTGTATATGTGTGTGTTCATTCACATGAAAATGGAGTCACCATATAGGCTCCATTAGTTTGTAATTTTGTGTAATCATTCATGCTAGTTTCCAAATGATGATTCCCACATGGTTAGGTGACTCACATGGGCTGCTAAGAGCTGATCATTGGAGTGTATATACCAATAGTAAATACATTTAAAAGCTGGGTATTGTACGAGTACGAATACGGGTGCATAAGAGTAGAATTGTTGATGAAAATGAACGTGGATGTAATTGTAATCATTTTTGTTAAGTAGAAGTACTTTGATAAGTGTCTTGAAGTCTTTCAAAAGTGTATGAATACATATTGAAACACTACATGTATATACATTTTAACTGAGTCGTTAAGTCATCGTTAGTCGTTACATGAAAACGTTGTTTTGAAACCTTTAAGTTAACGATCTTGTTAAATGTTGTTAACACATTGTTTATTATATCTAATGAGATATTAAATTATTACATTATCATGATATAATGATGCATTAATATATCTTAATATGATATATATACAGTTAAATGTCGTTACAACGATAATCGTTACATATATGTCTCGTTTTGAAATCCTTAAGTTAGTAGTCTTGATTTTACATATATAGTTCATTGTTATTATACTTAATGATATGTTTACTTATCATTTAACATGTTTATATATAATGTATCAATATCTTAAAATGATTCATATGTAATTAGTAAGACGTTGTTATAACGATAATCGTTATATATACCGTTTTCAAGTTTCTTAATTCAATAGTCTCATTCTTATGTATATAACTCATTGTTAAAATACTTAATGAGGTACATACTTATCATAATATCATGATAACTATATATATATCCATATGTATGTCATCATATAGTTTTTACAAGTTTTAACGTTCGTGAATCGCCGGTCAACTTGGGTGGTCAATTGTCTATATAAAACCTATTTCAATTAATCAAGTCTTAACAAGTTTGATTGCTTAACATGTTGGAAACACTTAATCATGTAAATATCAATTTCATTTAATATATATAAACATGGAAAAGTTTGGGTCACTACATATAAGATCATAGATTCTTCTCTTGCTTGATCACATTTGAGTAGTAATTAGAGCCCTTGTGATCTCTGGAAATAAGCTTTTTAAATATGCAAGAGGGTCAGCTTCAAATACTCTTCAATGCTTGCCTTTTATAGTAGGATTCAAAAAATAACTGTTGCACACGGTTGCCAGCATGGTCGACCGTGGTTCGACCGTGCTTGCTCCAGTCCAAAATTGGTATCCGTTGTATAGCCGTTTGACTCAAATTTGAACACCACATTTTGGCACCTTTACTCCTTCTAGCACCTACAAAAGAAACCAAACATCTTTGATACTGCTTTAAATGAACATATATTTAGGCGCAATATCCTTCCAATATGTAAAGCTTTTAGTTGCAATTGTTCTATTTTTATTTAATAATCGTTTAAATAAATAAGTGCGAAGACAAAAGACAGAATCGACGATTTGAAGATGCAAATGACCAAAAAGCTAAAAAGTACAAAGTACAATCCAAGTGGTTCAATTTATTGATGAGAAACGCCTAAAACTGACAAGAGTACAAGCCTCGAAACGCAAAGTACAAGATATCTAAGCGTACGAATGTAACGACCCGACAAAATCGTCATTGACGACGCCGTTAACTTAGGTCCCGTTACGTGGTCATAGTCCCTAAATGAGACGCATTTGACCAAAATTATGTCGCATTCATTTGAAAAGTATAAGACTTACAAAGTTTAGTTTACCAAACGGATCGACAACAAGTTTAAGTTTACAAAAGTATAAAGTATAAATGAAATAACTTGCGACATAATTAGTTGAAAATCACGGTTGCTATAAATAGCGTAAGTATGTAAAGATTTGTTTGAATCCAAAGGTGCTATCACTAGCGTATGCATGTATGCTTGACTCCAAGTAAGTAATCAAAGTGTATGCATGTATGCTTGACCCCAAGCAAGTAAGAGTGTATGCGGAAGCATGTATCAAATAGCCATTCATGAACCTGAGAAACATATAGAAAACTGTCAACGAAAAATGTTGGTGAAATCATAGGTGTTTGTAAACGTTGTTTTTGAACCACAAGATTTTGTATAGTTGATTATCCAAATCGTGTGTATTCCAAAATTATGATCGCGAGCACCCAATTATCAAGACTTAACTGTTTTGCACCATGTTATGTAGTGTTAGAACATACACTAAACCCGAAAATATATTTCATTCGCTAACGGTAGCGAACCATCCGAATGAGGCTCGTCAAGCCCATGTGATCACATAATATAAGTTCTCGCTTACACCCTGCAAGTGTAACTAATGATAATTGAATTGAGGCTTTTTGTTTTAACTCGCTGTGAAATGTTTGTTTTCTTACTTGTGTTCAAAGTATAAAGTATGTAGTATAAAATTGTATATGTTTCTCATCGCATGATTTAAAGTATAAAAGTTGTTGAAAGATGGGACTATGATCTCACCTCGAGTGCACGAGTATAAATGTACTTCATAAAGTAAGCGTGTCCATGAAAGTTGTGTAGGCTTGACCTAAACAAGTAAGTTGTATCAATTACCGGTTACGACACAAGGTCAGGCGAAATGTGTTCAATTAGTCCTATGGCTCGTTATGACTTGAATAGTATAGCATGTGAATCACGTTGTCAAGTTTCATGCATGAATCAAGTATAAAAGAAGAATAGAACGATTGCATAAGTATTTGGTTAAGTTTGACTAAAAGTCAAACTTTGGTCAAAGTCAACGAAAAAGTCAACGGGGGCGGGTCGGGTATCCGATAATTTTTCTGAGGTTTTTAATCATATATAAGCATGTTGGCTAAGTTTCATGTTGATCGGGGGTGCGTAGCATAGTTAGAATTAAACGAAAAAGTGCAAAGTTGAACAGTCCCCAAACACGGCCATTGCCACGCCGCGACAGAGGAGGGCCGCGCCGCGACATTAGGCGTGGCCTGGTACCTGGGCTATTTCAATTGTTCAAGTCTCAATCAAACTTCATTCAAACACATTTTATGAACCGAAAACACTTACAACACGTATCTTATATCGTTGGAAAGGTAATTTAACGAGGAATACAACTAAACACTTTTCATCAATCAAGTTCATCATTTACAAAAACAAAAACCTCATCTAATGACCGATAAAAGTTCATAATCAAAGTTTCAAGTTCGTAAAACGCATTTTATGATTCGAGAACTTACTACACACATATAATATGCCGTTTCGTAGGTAATTACGCATACAATACATCTAAACACTTACAAATAACATTGCAAAGCATTTAATGCGTCGAATGTTCGTTTTAAGATCTATTAAACCCTAACCAAGAATCACAAAATCAATAATTATGTTAATGTAAGGTTTTCATGTCATCCAACATACCAAAACGAAGCTAATGATGCTAGTAACACCTTTAACACACAAGGTTTAACATCTAACAACATTTAATCAACCAAAATCAAGGATTTAACAAACCCATTTCAAGTGTTCATGCTAGTTACTCAAAACAAACAAATCGAGCAAACTAATCGCATATTCATGTTAGACTCGAGCCATAAACACTAACTAACACCATTTCAAGTAAAAAACACGATTTAGAGAAATCTAGAGTTGTAGAAATGTTACCCAAACGAGATGAAATTGGTACCAAAATGTAGAGGATGATGAGAGGATCACGAATATGTAATTTATTTTGTTGTAAGCCTCCTAGATTGAATTTAGATGCTGAATGAATAATTTGGGTGTTTGAGTTTAAAAATGGAAGTAGAGAAAAGAGAGAAAGAGATGAGAGGTGGAGGTGAAAATGAATGGGTGGTGGAAAGTGGGTTGACTAGTTGACCTAGTTAACTAGTTTGCCCACTTGGCAACTTCGGTCCCTCAAGTTTCAAAGCGGGTGCGTGAATTAACCGAACGAATATTTTAAAATAAAAAAACGCTAGAGTAACCGGGAGATGTTATAACCAAATAACAGAAATATTTAGAACGTTAGTCAATGAAAGGTACGAATTTAGATAACAGAAGATATTATCTAAAAAAGACGGTGTTAAAATAAATTTAACGGAAAAACGCGGGATGTTACATTACCTACACCTTAAAAGACATTTTGTCCCGAAATTTAGTTGGAAGTAGTAGTTGTCGTTTCTTCCTTGAAATCTTGCGTTGCCAGTTGTACGAATAAATGAGGGTACTTCCTTGGGCATTTCAACGAACCTTGACAGTCAGGATTTCACGTCGTTTTAAAGTTTGGTTTCACGATTCAATATTTCAACCGGTTCTCCTAGAAAGTGAAGTTCTTCATCGATAGTGAGCTCGTTGAAAAGGATAACAAGTTCTTGTTCGGCAAGATACTTCTTTAAGTTTGATACATAGAATGTAGGATGAACGGAGACTCAAATGAGTCTGAAAATCTAAACGGTAAGCAACGGGTCCAAAACGCCCCAAGATTTTCAAAGGATCAAAATATCACGGATTTAGCTTTCTACGTTTCCCAAAACGGATTACACCTTTTCAAGGTGCGACCTTTAACATTACGTGGCTGCCTACTTGAAATTTGAGAGGTTTACGTCTAACATTGGCATAGCTCTTTTGGCGACTACGAACCGTCTTGAGCCTTTCTTGGATTTGAACGATCTTAACGGTTACTTCATGATTGAGTTCGATTCTGGTGGTTTGATTGTTGCCTACGTCGGCCCAACAAATTGTAGAACGATAATTGCGGTCATATAAAGTTTCAAAAAGGTACGGCATTAATACACGAAAGAAAATTTTGTAGTAAGAGAATTTGACTAAAGGCAAGTACTTTTCCTCAAGTAAATTTAAAGTTGATAACACGAACTCGTATTATGGTTTCCAAGGTTTGAATCATATGTTTGTTTGGTCCTTCGGGATGTGGTTGATGTGTTGTACTCATGTTTAAACGTGGTCCCGAGGCTTTTTGTAAAGCACCTCGAAATTTAGAAGTGAACAAGGATCTCGATCCGAAACGAGGTACAGTTCTTTTAAGATACATTTGAACAAGCTTTTTAGGACCTGAAAACGTTTGTTGGAACAAGTTTCTGTTTCTCAAAAATTTCGCGCCGCGAAAGATTTATCGGTTTTCGAAAATGTTCGTTAGGACTATTTTCCCTCGTGGTGAATACTAGTATAATGTGAAGAGTCTCTCTCTCCATTGAGAATTTAGATAAAATATTTCCTGAACCGAAAGTATGGGTGTGATGCGAGAGAAGTTTCCGCCTCGATGTGAGCATAACAAGCATATTGTAGTTCGCCGATAAAACTGTGCGAAAACAAGATAGTACACACGTGTAACATATGTTTGAAGTTGAAAGAATTTGTCATTCATTCGGAAACATAAATATGGTTCGACAATAATCGAAGGTGTGTCCTTGGTATGGTTGTTATCAATATTCTCGGAGTTTTCGGATATCCAACAAGAAAAATGAAGTCATGTACATGGCACATGGTGGTGATTAGGTTGATCGAGTCCGATCACCATCACGTGTCATTAGAACTTTGGTATGACTTACCGTAATATAACCACGTTGATCGAGTGTCGATATATTACGCTAACTCATACCTCCATTCCCACATCACTCCATAGATTCAAGTTCGTGCAATCATGAAGATTTAAAATGAACAAAGTGTAACGACGTCTCTAACGTGACTCGTATTGAATCGAAAGAATTAGTGCAACTCTAAAGAAGCATTCCCCGAGGGAAGTGTATAAATGATTGTTCACGTCAATGCGGTTCAAGTCAAACAATAATGTATTCTGGTACGAGAAGTGTAACGAATCATGATAACGAATAGTACGCAACCGTAGTGATAAATAGTGATGACGATACTCACCTAGAGTAGTGATGGTAGTAACAAGAAGTGGTAAATAGTAAGGAACACCGGTGTGACACCGATAGTAAGTTTAAACGGTGGCGAATAATAATCTAGGATACAGAGTTCCCGAACAAGTATGACTAATGAAGTCGTCGTCGTCCTTACGCGTATGAATCTTAAGTTTATGTGTGTTACCCGAAAATGGTAGATTACAGATTCGTATGATGAAAACTTGGTACCGTTAAGAAGTTTGCCTAAGAATGATTCAAGTATAATGCACAAGTAGTCAAGTAAGTGCTATCTATAGCAAATGTATGTCAGAATGCAATGGCTAACTATCCGGTTGTAGTCTAGATTCACTAATGCGTCCTAAAGACTATGTCAGACACACTAATGCACATCCTAGATCCCTACAACCAACGCTATGATACCATCTGTAATGACCCGACAAAATAGTCATTGACGGCACCGTTAACTTAGGTCCCGTTACGTGGTCATAGTCCCTAAATGAGACACGTTTGACCAAAATTATGTCGCATTCATTTGAAAAGTATAAGACTTACAAAGTTTAGTTTACCAAATGGATCGACAACAAGTTTAAGTTTACAAAAGTATAAAGTATAAATGAAATAACTTGCGACATAATTAGTTGAAAATCACGGTTGCTATAAATAGCGTAAGTATGTAAACATTTGTTTGAATCCAAAGGTGCTATCACTAGCGTATGCTTGTATGCTTGACTCCAAGCAAGTAATCAAAGTATATGCATGTATGCTTGACCCCCAAGCAAGTAAGAGTGTACGCAGAAGCATGTATCAAATAGCCATTTATGAACCTGAGAAACATATAGAAAACTGTCAACGAAAAACGTTGGTGAAATCATAGGTGTTTGTAAACGTTGTTTTTGAACCACAAGATTTTGTATAGTTGATTATCCAAATCGTTTGTATTCTAAAAGTATGATCGCGAGCACCCAATTATCAAGACTTAACTATTTTGCACCCTGTTACGTAGTGTTAGAACATACACTAAACCCGAAAATATATTTCATCCGCTAACAGTAGCGAACCGTCCGAATGAGGCTCATCAAGCCCATGTGATCACATAATATAAGTTCTCGCTTACACCCTGCCAGTGTAACTAATGATAATTGAATTGAGAATTTTTGTTCTAACTCGCTGTGGAATGTTCGTTGTTCAAAGTATAAAGTATGTAGTATAAAACTGTATATGTTTCTCATCTCATGATTTAAAGTATAAAAGTTGTCGAAAGATGGGACTATGATCTCACCTCGAGTGCACGAGTATAAATGTACTTCACAAAGTAAACGTGTGCATGAAAGTTGTTTATCCTTGACCTAAACAAGTAAGTTATATCAATTACCGTTACGACACAAGGTCAAGCAAAATGTGTTCAATTAGTCCTATGGCTCGTTATGACTCGAATAGTATAGCATGTGAATCACGTTGTCAAGTTTCATGCAAGAATCAAGTATAAAAGAAGATTAGAACAATTGCATAACTATTTGGTTAAGTTTGACTAAAAGTCAAACTTTGGTCAAAGTCAACGAAAAAGTCAACGGGGTCGGGTCGGGTATCCGACAATTTTTCTGAGGTTTTTAATCATATATAAGCATGTTGGCTAAGTTTCATGTTGATCGAGGGTGCATAGCATAGTTAGAATTAAACGAAAAAGTGTAAAGTTGAACAGTCCCAAAACACGGCCATTGCCGCGCCGCGACAGAGGAGGGCCGCGCCGCGACATTAGGCATGGCCTGGTACCTGGGCTATTTCAATTGTTCAAGTCTCAATCAAACTTCATTCAAACACATTTTATGATCCGAAAACACTTACAACACGTATCTTATATCGTTGGAAAGGTAATTTAACGAGGAATACAACTAAACATTTTTCATCAATCAAGTTCATCATTTACAAAAACAAAAACCTCGTCGAATGATCGTTAAAAGTTCATAATCAATGTTTCAAGTTCGTAAAACGCATTTTATGATTCGGGAACTTACTACACACATATAATAAGCTGTTTCGTAGGTAATTACTCATACAATACATCTAAACACTGACAAATAACATTGCAAAGCATTTAATGCGTCGAATGTTCGTTTTAAGATCTATCAAACCCTAACCAAGAATCACAAAATCAATAATCATGTTAATGTAAGGTTTTCATGTCATCCAACATACCAAAACGAAGCTAATGATGCTAGTAACACCTTTAACACACAAGGTTTAACATCTAACAACATTTAATCAACCAAAATCAAGGATTTAATAAACCCATTTCAAGTGTTCATGCTAGTTACTCAAAACAAACAAATCGAGCAAACTAATCGCATATTCATGTTAGACTCGAGCCATAGACACTAACTAACACCATTTAAAGTCAAAAACACGAATTAGAGAAATCTAGAGTTTTAGAAATGTTACCCAAACGAGATGAAATTGGTACCAAAATGTAGAGGATGATGAGAGGATCACGAATATGTAATTTGTTTTGTTGTAAGCCTCCTAGATCGAATTTAGATGATGAATGAATAATTTAGGTGTTTGAGTTCAAAAATGGAAGTAGAGAAAAGAGAGAAAGAGATGAGAGGTGGAGGTGAAAATGAATGGGTGTTGGAAAGTGGGTTGACTAGTTGACCTAGTCAACTAGTTTGCCCACTTGGCAACTTCGGTCACTCAAGTTTCAAAGCGGGTGCGTGAATTAACCGAACGAATATTTTAAAATAAAAAAACGCTAGAGTAACCGGGAGATGTTATAACCAAATAACGGAAATATTTAGAACGTTAGTCAACGAAAGGTACGAATTTAGATAACGGAAGATATTATCTAAAAAAAGACGGTTTTAAAATAAATTTAACGAAAAACGCGGGATGTTACAACGAAAAGGCGTTCGAAAAATCGGACCTGAGACATAAACCGAGCATCAACGTACAACTCAACGGAGCTAAAATTACAAGTCAACTATGCACAAGAATATAATATAATATATATAATTATATGAAATTATATATTATTATATTATATATTATAATATTCAGCAGCCCACGTTTAACTCAATTTGGGGAGCTGGAATCCAAAGCTCCGCATTCGCGGAGCTGTAAGGCACAAAAGTACCGCACTCGCGGAGCTGTACAGTTCAAAGTGGGCCTATAAAAGCTCATGCATTCTGCTCGAATTCTGCATCCCTTTTTCACTCAATCTCTCTATCTATATACGATATATATATATATATATATATATATATATATATATTTATATTTATAATATTAAAGTTTAATTTAATATTAATAATAATTTGGGTTATTGTAAGAAATGTTTTACGGGTTTTAAAGTCGGAACTCTGTCCATGTAACGCTACACGATAAATAATCACTGTAAGCTATGTTCTTCCTTTTTAAATTAATGTATCGTAACTAAGTTATTATTATGCTTATTTGAGCCGAAGTAATCGTGATGTTAGACTAAATATTAAAGACGTAGTTATTGGATTTTGTACCATAATTAATGTTTGAACAAAAGACCGACACTTGTGGGCATTTGACTATGGACTATTAATAGATGTGAGGTATTGTCTAATTGAGTGACAACTCATTAGAGTCTGTCGAACCTATCTTCAAATTAATTAACTTAATAATTAATAATGATTATGGTTGTCCTATTTAGTGACATTCATACAGAATCTATTATAATCATTTATTTAATTATTCGGGTTGGGTAATTGATTATTCAAACTGATCAAGTGGGTAAATTAATATTCATATCTAATCAAAATAGGGGTGGATTACATACAGTGATAACTGGTGTGATTGTTGACAGAAGTGATAACTGCGTCACAGTTTAAATCTTTAATTAGTTGGAATATTTGACTTCGGGTATAAGGGTAATTTGACGAGGACACTCGCACTTTATATTTATGACCGATGGGCTATTATGGACAAAAACTAGATAGGTTTCAAATAATCTAGGACAAAAGGACAATTAACCCAGAGTAATAAATTAAAATCAAAACGTCAAACATCATGGTTACGGAAGTTTAAATAAGCATTATTGTTCTATTTTATATCTCATCGTATTTTTATTTACTGTCATTTTATTTATTGTCATTTTAATATTGTTATTTATTTTACACACTTTAATTATTGTCATTTATCTTTACGCTTAAAATAGAAAATCGACAAACCGGTCATTAAACGGTAAACCCCCTTTTATATATTATTATTACTATATATAATTATATACATTTTATATAAATATAGTTGTTAAAAATATAGTACGTATTCACTAGCTCCCTGTGGAACGAACCTGACTTACTAAAAACTACACTACTCTACGATTAGGTACACTGCCTATAAGTGTTGTAGCAAGGTTTAGGTATATCCATCTATACAAATAAATAAAACTTGTATCATATTTCGCCGTATTTCATATTAAAAATAAGTATATTTCGTACCCCTTCACTCGCACATCAAGTTTTTGGCGTCACTGCCGGGGAAGCGAAAGCGAAACGCTATATTCTAAAAAAAATAAAAATTAGTTTTTAAGCTATTTTTGAAAAAATATATAAGTTTTAAAAAAATATAAAAACATAAAAAAAATAAAAATATATATCTATATTTTTAAGTGTTAAATTAAAAAGTTTTTTTTTAGTTACAAAAACTAATAAGTAATTTTTTGTTAAAATATAATTTATACTTAAATTATATTTTATAAAAATTAAAATCATAAAAAGAAAATATAAAATCAAAATATAAAAAAAAATCTGAAACTGCCCGAACCAGTTTGAACCTGCAATCATCTGAGACTGCATATCTCCGCAGTCGCGGAGCACTTCTGGGCCTGGATACCGCAGTCGCGGAGCTGTGTGACATGTCAAAACTCAGACTGCATTTATTACGAAATTAGGGTTATTTAATTATTATTATTATTATTATTATTATTATTATTATTATTATTATTATTATTATTATTATTATTATTATTATTATTATTATTATTAGGGTTTAATTAAATTAATAATTAGTTTTAGTTTTAGTTAATTTTGTATTTTAAGTTTTAATTAGTTCTCTTAATTTATAAATTAGTACCTTTTTAATAAATAATATAAAAATATTATTTTTATAAAAATTGTATTTTTATAACTTTAAGTTTTATTTTTATATTTTGTATCTTTTTATTCGTTTAGTTCGTAATTTGTATATTTATCGTTCGTAACTAGTTTTAAGTTATAGTATTTTGTCGTAGTTATTTTATATTTCTAAATTTTTAGACTTTGCCGTAAAACCCTTTAAGTGCTTTTTCTTTAGATTAAGATTTAGGTGTCTTAGAATTTTGCGACGCCGTTTTAAGATTTTAGTGCCTAATTAAGTTATTGCCGTTTTGGATATAGAATTCCTTTAAGCTTTAATACCTTTAGGCGCAACTTTTTAGTCTTAAGTTTTTAGACTTTTAAGTTTCGACGCTTTACTTTCTTTTTATTATTTTTCGACTTTTTATTTTTCGACGTTTTTCGACGCGCTTTAACTTTTTCATTTCTACGCTCTAGTTTTTAGGACATAGAATTTTTAAAGTTTTCTTTAAATTTCGACGAAAAATTATTTTAAGCGGTTAAATTGATAGACATCCAAAATTTTCTGCTTCGTAGTTATAGTTGGATTTGTTAGTAGCTGAGTTGTGGATTTTCCGATTTAAAGGATCCTGGCTCCCTGTTGCATCTTTTGGCTATTCGAAACGTGGGCAAAAGCAGAAAAGTCTATTAATTTGATAACTTATATAATTTCTAATAGGATATTCAGTGAATGCACCGGTCAAAACGTTCACAACCTTTCATACATTCACCACCTGTAACTCGATCAAGACATCTAGCCAATATTGTCGACGTTGATTTTTCTTTAGAATCATCATCTAGTCGAACAAGTACTCCAATTCAAATTTTCGATAATCTATTTTTTGAACCCGACTTCACAATTGAGAACCCAGAGGATATTCAAGGACAATTCCAAGATCCTGAACCACTAATCATTCCTCCTGAACCACAAACCGTTAAATCAGAATCCTCTAGTGATTCGTATTCAACAAATTCAATTATGGAAGTAACGAAACCTCTAAGTATGGAAGATCGAATGAGAGCCACAAGCACGGGCCAAGGACACGCCATTATTAAGCCAGACATTAATGCGCCCGATTATGAAATCAAAGGACAAATCCTACACATGGTAACTAATCAATGCCAATATAGTGGTACGCCAAAAGAAGATCCAAACAAATATCTTCGAACCTTTAATAGGATCTGTACTCTATTAAAAATCAGAGAAGTTGAGGATGAACAGATCTATCTCATGTTGTTTCCCTGGACTTTAAAGGGAGAAGCCAAAGATTGGTTAGAATCGTTACCTGAAGGGGCAATTGATACATGAGATGTTTTAGTTGAAAAATTTCTTAAATGATTCTTTCCGGCATCTAAAGCCGTGAGACTTCAAGGAGAAATTGTTACGTTCACGCAAAAGCCAAATGAAACTCTATATGAGGCGTGGACAAGATTCGAAAAGTTGTTGAGAGGATGTCCTCAGCATGGTTTAGATACTTATCAAATAGTACAAATATTCTACCAAGGTTGCGATGTTACTATACGAAAAGACATCGACACAGCAGCTGGTGGTTCCATTATGAAGAAAACCGCAACCGAAGCTCACAAAATCATTGATAACACAGCATCCCACTCGCATGAGTGGCATCAAGAAAAAGATATCTTTCGATCATCTAAAGCGGCTAGAGCCGATTCTAGCCATGACTTTGATTATGTTTCCGCAAAAATAGATGCTTTCGAAAGACGAATGGAAAAGATGACTAAAGATATTCATGCAATATGAATCAGTTGTGAGCAATGCGGTGGACCACACTTAACGAAAGATTGTCACATTGAACAAACGATGGAACAACGAGAGAATGTTTCCTACATGAACCAAAGGCTGGGAAATAATTATCAACCGCCAAGGCCAAACTTTAATCGAAATCAAAACATTCTTTACAATCCAAATGGACCCAACAATAACTCGTACAACCAACAAGGTCCGAATAACCAACCAACTCAAAACAACACTTTCAATCAACAAAGACCTGACTTGTATAAACCACCACAACAAACCGAAGAGAAAAAGTCAAATCTGGAAGAAATGGTACAAAAGCTAATGGAATCTCAAACACAATTTATTACATCTCAAACCCAAACATATGAGAGGTTTCATCAGTCATTAATAACTCAACAAGCTTCCATTTTGAATCTAGAAAAACACGTAGGTACTCTTGCTAGTATGATGAGTGAGAGGGAACAAGGAAAGCTACCGAGTGATACTGAAGTAAATCCTCGGAATGAGAATGTTAATATGGTATCAACGAATTCTGAAAAACCAGCATCAGAAGATGGGAAGGTTTTAGATGTGAGTAACAACAAAGAAGTTACAACACCACCACCACCCGAGTATGTAAAGCCAGTGGCGACACCATACAGACCACCCATCCCGTTTCCAAGAAAAGGAGTTGAGTATGAGCAAGTGATAGGTAATAAAATTTGTGATACATTTGGAAAAAGAAGAAGAATAAGAAGGTACAAGAAACAAAAACCGTAAAAATAAACCCGGTGAAGATAGTTCCACCAAAACTTCCACTAAGGTTGGGTGATCCGGGTGAATTTATTGTTCCTTGTCTACTTAGTGATTGTGTCATGTATGATGCACTAGCAGATTTAGGTGCGAGTGTGAGTGTTATGCCTCTTTCATTATATAAGAGATTAGGAGTAGGTGAGTTAAGTCCAACGAAAATGAGTGTTCGACTCTTTGATCAAACCATTAGGCACCCAGTTGGAATTGCTGACAACCTACCCGTTCAAGTGGGTAATTTAACCTTTTTAGTCGAATTTATTGTCATTGACATAGAAGAGGACCCAAACATTCCTCTAATTTTAGGTCGACCATTCTTAGCGTTTACCGGGGCGTTATTTGATGTACGAGAGGGTAGAATGACACTTAGTAATAATAAAAAATCGATCACCTTTGTGAGTTGAAAGTCTAAATCTCCACCAACCAAAACCGTTGAACCAACAAAAATGATTGGTAAGAACCATATTGTTTTACCAACTCCAACGGTAGTGCTTAACAATAATAAAATGCCTAAGTATGGGGAAGATGAAGTGACACCTAATGATGACTTGATAACAAAGAACTCCGTTGTTGATACGAAATTAAATGATCTCGTTATTAACAGTTCAATGAAGAAACTTATTAAACGGATTCGCGATGCTAGAACCAATGGGAACTTTACGTTATGTAACCGGTTAGTATCCAATCTATCGCCTAAAGAAAAGGCAAAACTGATTGAATTTGTGAATATTACACAGGAATCCAACCAATGGCTTAAAGCAAAAGTCACAGATATGCAAGTTGATTATGGTCCAAAAGAAATTGACAATGAAGTTAATCACAAATTCGACACCACAGCTACCTAAGTGTGGGGAGATTCAAATGTTCTAAAAAGAAAACGTTGTCTAGAGTTAGTTGTTCTGTTCTCGTGTAGTTCCGAGAATGGAATCCGATTAGTTTTTTCCACTAGCAGATACTAAAGAACTAGTTTTCTCCCTCCATTCTGAATTTTTGTTTTATAGGTTTTGTATGAAATTAATATGCTTTTTAAATTTAAGTTTTGTGTGAATTTAAAAACAAAATTTACTTTATTTCATTAAGTTTAAAAATTGATTTCTAAAATTTGTCGTGAGTTAAAGACTAGATCTTAGAATCGAAATTGCTTTACCCAAAGACGGGGCGAAAAATTTTGTTATCATTATTTTTAATATTACTGATCTAAAGTATGCACAAAAAAAAAATTAAAAACCCAAAAATCTTTGTTTTTAAAACACTCGCTTTAAAACGACAAATTTTAATTATTCATTTAAATTGTTTTAATAAATAAAGGTTTTACAAAAAATATATATTATATATATGTTTGTAGTTTATGTTATATACAAAACAGGGTAAAACAGCACTTTCAAAGACTGACATTAAGTTCAGCAAAAGCTACTAATTTTAACGACAAGACGTAAAATATCAAATGTGATATAAAACAATATGTTTGCAAACTCGGTATTTTTAATCATTTTTTTACACTAATCACCCTCATGAATTTAAATTTTTACTGATTTCTTGCAAATGAGGGCATTGCAAGATCTCAAGTGTGGGGAAGGGTTATAAATTCTCTCGGGTTTACACTTAGTTTAATTGCCAAATTTTGTAAAAATTTGAAAATTTTCCAACTAAATGAATTCAAAATCATGTTTATACATATTTATGAACGATAAAACTAGGTTATAATACCGAAATTATTGTTACCTCGGAGAGAACATAAATGAAGAAACAACCTAAAACGCTTGAATTCATTTAAAATGGAATAAAGGAGAATAAAAAGGCAAAGAAAAGAATAAATAAAAGCTAAGTGTGGGATGAATTTACCAAGTTCTTCAAAACATATATCACATATTTGTACAAGTTTATTGCAGGTACTTTTGCTTTGGACTAAACTAATCAGTTTTACCCGATTTACTGTAATATATTTGAAAGAAATATGGATCTACACGATGAATCAATTCCATCATTAAAAGGAAGTAAAGTCTTCCGAAAAAGACACACGCTTCTTGATATAGGTCAGGAAGTTGTCGTCCAGACCAGCTGTAGGTTGACGAAAAATCTAGAAAAGTTATCTCTAAAATCAGCAGGAAATCCACGGACCGCAGCATCAAACAGGGTCGCCATGTGGTCAGACTTATCCTAACCATGAGAGGATCTGTCTCGTAAAATGGGGAGGGCGTCGTGTAAATTAGCTTGATAAGACTAATGAATCAGACCTCCAGAAAGGATAATCTCCTTAAAGATTAAAAATCAGCTTTTAAGACTGATATTACTCAATCCTTGAGATTGACCTTAAAAATTGAGAATTCATACTCATGGAATTCAATGATATCTAAACTCGAGCTTGAACGAGAAAATATTTTGATCAAATTAAAACCGATTTGTTTTCTGAAAACCTATTTTCAATGCGTTAATTACCATTGAACGTAAAATCCTGAGAATTCATCGGAATTTATTAGGTCACCTGAACCAAATCGGGTGTCAACCGTAAGAACAGTGGTTGCATAGCATGGTCGAAGACAGAACTTTGTGCCAGACCGAAAAATTATAGGGTGATCTTTACTATTCTCCTACAAAGGATAGTAATTGCATCCGACATGTTTTTGACCATAATTATCTGCATGTCATGGGATATTTCCTTAACAGTTGCTTGTTCATCGCTTTCCTTTACAACCGGATGGTAGTTTACTGAAAAGGTAATATATGGAGCAAGTAAACTGGACGTGTTGCTTTCCTAATACAAGGTTAGCAAGTGGGTGACACAAAATCACAAGTTTTGAGCTAAAATTTTAAAAATCTGAAACCCACAAAACCCACAAAAATTTTTTGCAAACACCGGTGAAGGGTTATTTCGGAAAACTTGTCTAGGGTAAAATCTAGCTTGAATTTTCAAAAGATCAAATGTTTTCATAAAGATCCAATTTTCTTAAAGGATCTAAATTTTTATAGTCATGTGGGACTGTAAACCACATTGTTACTATCATTGTTTATACCACCGTATCAAAATCACTGATATATAAAGTGTGAGAATAAAAAAAAGTGTGATTCGAGTGAAGTGTGATTTAATTTCAAGTTATGTATTGCTTGAGGACAAGCAACGTTTAAGTGTGGGGATATTTGATAGTGCTCCAAATGAACATATATTTAGGCGCAATATCCTTCCAATATGTAAAGCTTTTAGTTGCAATTGTTCTATTTTTATGTAATAATCGTTTAAATAAATAAGTGCGAAGACAAAAGACAGAATCGACGATTTGAAGACGCAAATGACCAAAATGCTAAAAAGTACAAAGTACAATCCAAGTGGTTCAATTTATTGATGAGAAACGCCTAAAAATGACAAGAGTACAAGCCACGAAATGCAAAATACAAGATATCTAAGCGTACCAAAAGGCGTTCGAAAATTCAGAACTAAGACATAAACCAAGCATCAATGTATAACTCAACGAAGCTAAAATTACAAGTCAACTATGCACAAGAATATAATATAATATAAATATAATTATATGAAATTATATATTATTATATTATATATTATAATATTCAGCAGCCCACGTTTAAATGTAAGGCACAAAAGTACCGCACTCGCAGAGCTGTACAGTTCAAAGTGGGCCTATAAAAGCTCACGCATTTTGCTCGAATTCTGCATCCCTTTTTCACTCAATCTCTCTATCTATATACGATATATATATTTATATTTATAATATTAAAGTTTAATTTAATATTAATAATAATTTGAGTTATTGTAAGAAATGTTTTACGGGTTTTAAGTCGGAACTCTGTCCGTGTAATGCTACGCGATAAATAATTACTGTAAGCTATGTTCTTCCTTTTTAAATTAATGTATCGTAACTAAGTTATTATTATGCTTATTTGAGCCGAAGTAATCGTGATGTTAGACTAAATATTAAAGATGGGGTTATTGGATTTTGTACCATAATTAATGTTTGAACAAAAGACCGACACTTGTGGGCATTTGACTATGGACTATTAATAGATGGGAGGTATTGTCTAATTGAGTGACAACTCATTGGAGTCTGTCGAACCTATCTTCAAATTAATTAACTTAATAATTAATAATGATTATGGTTGTCCTATTTAGTGACATTCATACGGAATCTATTATAATCATTTAATTAATTATTCAAGTTGAGTAATTGATTATTCAAACTGATCAAGTGGGTAAATTAATATTCATATCTAATCAAAACAGGGGTGGATTACATACAGTGATAACTGGTGTAATTGTTGATAGAAGTGATAACTGCGTCACAGTTTAAATCTTTAATTAGTTGGAATATTTGACTTCAGGTATAAGGGTAATTTGACGAGGACACTCGCACTTTATATTTATGACCGATGGACTATTATGGACAAAAACCAGATAGGTTTCAAATAATCCAGGACAAAAGTACAATTAACTCAGAGTAATAAATTAAAATCAAAACGTCAAACATCATGGTTACGGAAGTTTAAATAAGCATAATTGTTCTATTTTATATCTCATCGTATTTTTATTTACTGTCATTTTATTTATTATCATTTTAATATTGTTATTTATTTTACACCCTTTAATTATTGTCATTTATCTTTATGCTTAAAATATAAAATCGACACACCGGTCATTAAACGGTAAACCCCCCTTTTATATATTATTATTACTATATATAATTATATACATTTTATATAAATATAGTTGTTAAAAATATAGTACGTATTCACTAGCTCAATGTGGAACGAATCGGACTTACTAAAAACTACACTACTCTACGATTAGGTACACTGCCTATAAGTGTTGTAGCAAGGTTTAGGTACATCCATCTATATAAATAAATAAAACTTGTATCATATTTCGCCGTATTTCATATTAAAAATAAGTATATTCCGTACCCCTTCACTCGCACATCAATCCTATACAAGTACTATATGCATTAAGTGTGTGAGATTTGGTCTGATTGTGTGAAAGTGACATAACACTCCAATAGTGGTAAACCCAATATTCTTGGAGAAGTGTCTTGATTGATATTTTGGGAAATCTCAGTTTGGTCAAGATTTAGTTAGTCACTTTAATGCATTTGGTTCAATTCTAAAGACTAGTCAATATGTCATTAACTTCCTAGTTCCAATTAATCACAAGTCATGTTCACTTTAAGCTTAGGTAGATTAATTGAATTATATCTTTCTAAGATAATCATTAAATATGTAGAGACATCAAAGTTAAGTCATATTTGAACAAGCAATCATAATTTGTTACTTAGACAAGACCAAGTAAACAATTGATCATAATTTTATTGTGAACCATTTTACACTTATTTTGTTGGAGTAGGCTAGTTACTTGAATCCTAACTAGTAAGCACATAGCAAGCATGTTAATCAAGTTGACAAATTCATGAGTATTAAACATATTAGCAAGTAGCAAGTAATACTCACACATAGCAAGAGATAGTTACTCTAAGATCAATCATATAGATATTTGCACAACTTGTAATTTAAGCTTTTAGCAAGCTTACTTGCAATATGACATATTGCATGATTAATGTGTAAGCACACATTAATGTCCAACACATGCATAAGGGAAGAGCAATCTCTATTGGGAATTGGTGACCATCCTAAATGTATCTAAGTGTATTTTAGGATTACAAGTCTTTACTAGTTACACTTGAAAGCATTGTTCTTCATTTACCCTTAATTAATCACTAAGTCATCTTTAATAGTAATTATCATTCTAGTGACATTGGCTTAAGTGTGTTAGTACTTGATAATCATACTAAGGATGTCTAGATGAGATTTAAGATCACAAGTTGTTGTTTAACACTTATGTGTTATATCTAATCTTGGATAATTTGTCATTAAGATGTCATTAGGCGTAATTAACCACAATTAGTGTTTTTATGATCAAAACTCAATTGAGTATGGAGAAGGCATCTATTCTAAACGTGTTGAGAAAGGTTTCATGAATTATAAATGTCGGGAACTAGTCAAACTTTATTTGGTCAAAATTGATAACAGAGAAAACTGTGGTCGCACTGCGGTCGACCGTGGTGGCGGCCGTGCAACTTATTTTCACAAAACTGCGTTGCAATTCAGTTTGAGGTTCTGCGGCTGGCTATGCGGTCGACCGTGCCTTTGACCGTGTATGTTGCTGAACTTTTAATTCTATTCTTTAAGCTATATTTGACTTGGTCATTTGCAAGATAAAGTATGGATTAGTGACCTTGCGTGTTTTATGTTAAGATGTCGATCATTACTTATGCATATGTATGTGTCATCATCAAAACATATTCTTTGGTTAATCATCATACTTAACTTTGTCGTTTAGTTCATTAACCAACATTCAACCAACAACATTTTTATTTGATATGTTTATATCAACCTTTATAACTAAATCTTGTGGTCTAAAAACATCTTGGTTATTATTTATAAATCTTTGAATTTCACTCAACCTTTGTGTTAACTTGTTAAATATGTTTTATCTCAGGTGATTTAGCTGATTGATACATGACGATTGATTGCTGCCTGCATGGAGTCCACATTTATCATTTTATATTTCATTAAACATTACATTTCATTTATTTCATAGTGATGTAAACATTGAATTTATTTTTCCGCTGTAAAAACTCATTTAATGATGTTTTTAAAACATCTCATTTAGAGTCGTTCTCGTATTTACTCTTGTGTTATGATATGATGAGTCACATTTACCCCTAGTCTACATTTAGGGTATGACAGTTACTTCGGTTTGATCATCTCCAAAGCCAACTTTGTTTCGATCGATCGAGAAATATGAACAAGAGATTTATATAGGAGTCACGGTTAATGATACATTCATACAATGTGAGATGGATCGGGGTGAAAAATAGGGTTTGTCAAAATTCGTTCGCACAAATGTGGTCGGTGTTCCAATGGTGAAAGCAAAGGTGGCAAGGTGGACGATTAAGTGTGCGATCGTGTTCTCGTGCATGGTCTTAATCGATAATGTACATGTGTTTGTTCTACTATCGAGTTTATTCTTTGATGAAAAGGTAAATCGGGTTGATGATATTGTGTACGGGTGGATTGCTTGGGCAATGGGTGCGACTGGGTCGGGTCGGACTCAAACGACCCGTTGTCTCCTAAACTAAGGCGACAGGTGCCGTATGCAAAGAGGTTCTTGGTCTCCAGCTAGTAACATAAAGATCAAATTATAGCTCAGCGGTATTTTTTGGTGTCGAAAGACTTCACTTGCTCGTGGGCTAACGAGTGAAGTGAACCATGATGCAGGTGTCTCATCCGACGGTATCAAAAAGGGGTGTAATCAGCGGGTCAGGTTTTCGATGTGCGATGAAGTCAGGTTAAAGTTGGGTGTTATTTAACGTCTCTTACAGTGGGAGATTGTTGAAGTGCGAAACTAGTTAAATAACAACAAAATCGAAGGGTGCAGCTGGACATAATCTCGCGATCGCGAGCATGAGCATGGTGCTCGTGAGATCTGGCTCGCGACCGAGAGATCAAGATGGTGACCGCGAGTGTCAACAGTTTGAGCGGTTTCTTTAATCGTGGACTTCGCGACCACGAAGTTGATGTTGCGACCGAGAAATTGTTGTCGACTAGAATTGTATTTGGACTAGCATTTCGAGTTGGCTTCAAATTTGTTATCGTTTTTCACTATATATACACCATATGTAACCCGTAATGTAGACCTTATAAAGATTAATAAAAGAATATTCTTTGGTTGGCAGAGGATTAAAGTAATCATGTTTGATTACAAATAACCTCATTAAATTCTCGTGTTTCTACGTTTTTGTTAGTTTCTTCGTGTTTATCACATTTAATCCGTTTATTGTTAGTGAGTTTGGTAACCGTGTGTTATCAAGTCTTTTTGGAGCTCACCTAATCATTCTTAACATGAAGATGTGTGTATGAAGGTGACCGAATATGCATGAGATAGATTCATACACATTCATTGTATTCAATAGCCCAATAGGATCTCCCAAGGGTTAGTTCTAGGTTAAGCTCTGATATAACATGGTTGGGATCTTTGTGGATGAATATTGTATGACTATGCATGTAAGTGTATGAAGATCAAAAGAGTAGAAGTCAATTGGTCAAACTTGTATTCCACAACTCTCTTGAAGTTATTACATATCGTTGGTTAAAAACATTTAACTATGGAGCCCTATAACCCTTTGACACACAATTGACTCATATTCAGAGACCTAACAGAAACACTTCCTTTTGAAGTAGGAATACGGGAAGCCATTAGTTATAGGGTATCAAGCTAAAATTAATGTGCTTGTTCAAGAAAGTCAAAATTAAGAAGACTTGAATGGGATGCATCTACATATGGTGGTCAGAAACTTCAAGGGGGAAGAACTTATATTTATTATTCTCAGACTATCAATATATCGTTTTCTCAATATTTTGTTTTCTCAACTTGCATGCACCGGCCCATCGATCTTTTTTTATATGCTTACTACTAACTACATGAGTGATTAACAAAACTAAATATTTTATCGAAAATGTTCACTATATATATTCTTTCTTTGACTTGATGATGGTGGCATTAATGTTGGCAACTTGGCGTACAGGTGGCCGGTACACACCCCACAAACCATATACAGTACGTTTTAATGATGGTGAATACATAATACAATAACAGTTATTCATATAACTACAATTTAATATGTGCAACTTCTATCTTTTGTACTAATTAAAATTCATCTTTGTATGGTATGTAATATGTTGTTTGTCGTAGGTCTTGTTGTTTGGCGTGTACGTTTTCTCGCTTCAAGCCTTATATGGAGCGTTTGTTTTTGTTTGCCTCTTTCTTCTTTAGACTACGGATAATGGTGACGGCTACGTGAAGTGAAAGAGATGCACTTTTTAGGACAAGTCAGTGACTGGACCATGCCATTTTAGGGGGAGCTGTTATGGGGGGCTTTTGTCATGGGATGACAGTGACTTGACATTAAATTTTTGATATTTTGTTTGGTTTTTTTAATTAGATTTTATTATATATATTTGTTAAATTTAATCATTAAATAAATATAAATATAAATAAAGTAAAAGAATAATATTAAATAAACTTAAAAGGTCAAAATTAAAATATTTGTAACTTGTTGTAGATATTTACATATTTAAGGGGGTCAAATGTAAATTGTAAAAAAAAAAATCCTTTAACCTAAAACTTCCATCATCTTCATCTTTTTCATTTATATCCAGGTTCATCTACATATACAGGTCTTCATCTTCATTTTTATTTTGTCACCAGCTTAATTTATTTCCTTTCTATTTTGTCAAAAGCAACATAACACCAATCCCACTCCACCACGTGCCCAAACCGCCCTCCCTCACCCCCGTGATCCGGCGACAAACGCTGCCGCACAAACGCCCACCGCCGCCCATTTCCGACGTTTGTGGCGGCATATGGCTGAATGCCGCCGCGTTATCTATGGTCTTAGATGAAAGTTTCAATGGTTTATATAGTTTCATTTTTGCGCTCACACACACACACACACACACATACATACATACATATATATATACATATATACATATATATATATATATATATATATATATATATATATATATATATATATATATATATATATATATATATATATATATGGATCAAGGGGTAAGTAACCATGTGGGATTGTGGGAGGAAGGAGGAAAGTAATTTTTTTCGTAGTTTAAAAAAAAATCACAAACATTAAGATTAGGTGAAGCTATAAACATTTAAAAAAGACACTTTATAATAAATGTTATTATTTTGATCAAAGAATGCTCAAAGAAATAATATTCATCGATAAATGTTATTCTTGATAACATTCATCGTGATAAATGTCATTCTTCGAGCATTTTTTTAGAACTTGCAGGCATAGCTCAACGGTTCTCCCCATGTACTTTGTGTCATGAGATAGGGAGATGTCATGGGTTTGATTCTTAGAGATGACATGATTTTCTTTAAACCAATTGAACAACAATCATGGTGGTATATATTGACCCTATAGGGAGGTTTTACCGGATTTGTTCACGGACCCCTACCCGGAACCACTGCCGGAATGGATGTGTTCCCGGGTACCGTTGATCGGGTTCGAGTTTCCGCCCGAACGTTTGTGTTACGTGCAAATGATGAGGGTCTTGAAAGAAATGATCTACTGATGCCAAAAAAATCGCCGTTCAAAAAAAAAAAAAACTTAGGTGAAATTTTTTTCTTTTCAAAATTTAGCCCTATTTAGATTATGGGGTTTAGGATTTAGTATGTTGAGTTTAGTCCCTAAACCAAAAACCTCAAACCCTAAACTATAAAACGTTCATGTTAAAAACTCAATTTAAATCCTTAATATAAACCCTAAACCCTAATTTCTGAACCACAATTTCTAAACGCTAATTTCTAAATCCTAAAAAAACGCTCGAAAGAATAACATTCATCACGATGAATGTTATATGTTATTTTTTCGAACGTTTTCTCGCCAAAATAATAACATTTTTCACAAAGTGTCTTTTTATTTTCATATTTTCACGTGATCTTAATGTTTGTAAAATAAAATTTCAGAAAAAAAAATTTACTTCACCACTTTCCCCCAAGATGCCACTTTCCTCTCGATCCCCATCTCTTTCTTTCTCTCTCTCTCTCTCTAATATATATAACAACAACAACAAAACTCAATCTCATATAAGTAGGGTATGGAAAGGTAAGATATAGACAATCATTCCCTATTCAGGAATAAAGAGGGGTCATTTATCCACCCAGAGTGAAACTCCCCATGAGTAGAGAAAGAGGGGTCATTTATCTTCCCTCGCAATGTTTTATGGATAGAGAGATGGACCTCTAACCAATAAGTAGGTTAAAAATGTGTTACCATCATGAAAATGGTAGTTACAAATTTCCATAGGTTAACCTGCCTGAAGTTCAATTTAGACTCTAAGTGACAGTCAAATCGTCGACAAATCGACGCTTGCTGTTGACTTGATTAATAGTGTCATTAGATTTTAGGGTTTAGTGTTTTGGGTTAAGATCCCTAAACCCTAAACTCTTAACCTTTCGTGTAAAAAGCTCAATCTAAATCCTAAACTCTAAAATTTAAACCATACACTACTACATTTATCGTAAATTAGACCCCCTTATTTAAACGAGTTACTAAATTAACACGTCTAAATAAACAAAAGAATACGTATATATCATTATTTAGACGTGTTGCACTTAAGTTATACTCCGTATTATTATTATATTTAGGTTCTGAACCTCAATATGTACGGTGACTGCTGCTCTTCTCATAACACACACCACCACACACCAAACGTTCATCACTCATTAAACACCATCGTCGCCACTCATCGGTTAAAGTATCGCCGCCGCCAACAACAACACTCGGGTATTTGGTCACTACGTGTTCTATCTGGTATTTTATTCCATCGCCCCGTCTAACAATTAGGGTTTTCAATTCCTACTCCTTCTCATCTGGCTTCCAGAATCTCCACCATAAACAGCTACGGTTCTCGATGTGTCGGCTTTGTGTTGTTGAACATGTGGTATGGAAGACGGAAAACGAGTTAATCGCTCGATTTTATCGTTCTATGTATGTCAGAAATTCTGCGATTTGTGTTTTGTTCGAAGGATTGTTTCGCTCAATTCGTATGTTAATCGTGTTGAATGCTTATTTCTTCTTCCTGTTTTTTATAATCGACTGAAAATTTTGGGAACTACCGCTGTTACCATCGCCTCTGAAGTCGCAATTGGTTACTGGTATGTTTCCTGTAACTTTTTGTATGATTATATAAGTATTGGATAAATTATTTGATTGTTTGGGTTGTGGGTGACATTAACTGTGTTAACCCTGATGCTTGCGTACCTTTTTTTCCCTGTGATGTTTGTGGATGTTCATTGTCTATGACTTAGCGTTTTCCCTACGAAAATATGCCATTAATTGAATGGTTACGGGTTTGGATTTGTCTATTTTTGTGATTATTTTGTGGTGTTGCTGTTGCCCACAACCTGTTTGTGAAAATGTCTAAAAGAGGTGGGTTCCATATGAAAATTGTGACCACCTATCATCTTTGTATGCTTTCCCTCACGTCTGTTAAAGAAGATATACTTTTGTTCTTCAATCTTTATGATCCTCTGGTATTAATTGATATGGTTTCTTTGCCATTATATTCGTCGTTTGTGTCTTAATATATGTTGCACTGAATTTCATGCTACATGCTTATATTACCAAGATCACTAGCTGATGCCACACATTTTTAGTAGAAACTATATATTCATTGAATTGTTCGTTACTTTAAGGAATCTTATAGTTGACGACACACTTTCAAAACATTATGCAACCGGTTTTTCCTACCAATATTTGAGGTATGTTCTTTCGATTACATTTTATTTGATGCGATAATCTTATATTCTTATTTAAAGCCTGATTGTAGTTGATAGCCGTGTGGTAGAAGTGTATGCCATGTGTTTGGCATGTTAAAGTGTGTTAAACTACGTTTAGAAAATCTTGAAACTGGGCTATTATTTACATTAAAGTGGTAGCATATTGTTGTTTATTACTACTGTTTTAATTTTTTTGAGCTTCATTTATATGTAAGACTATCAAAATCAGCACCTTGTGATATACTTTTAAATTACATTTAACATGAAGTATCCGGTTATATCACTTCAATTTTGATAAGCTTGATTCATTTTTATGAATTTTTTCTTTTTTTTAAACGAACTTTCACATAACTGAATCATGTTTTCAAGTATGAACTTCTATATTATCCTAAACAGTGTAATATTAGTAAGTGAACAAACTATTCTACCAAACTAGATAAGAATATCATAAATTTATATATACTTTCAATCTTTGTTAGTTTCATGTTTTAATCAGCAAAAGCGCATGATGGGAAATTCTAAATTCGTAAACCTTCCCGTTGTAGACAAAGGTGACATTTTACGTTGCAAGTCAAGTTCGAAGCTGCAAACACCGATGAATGGTCCTGCAAGGTAAGTTTGAGCTCAACTTGCACATTTGAAAAAAACAATTGTAAGTCGTTGTTTGCGTTTTAGGATTACATCTTCCATACTTATAAACCATGCAAATTGTAAACCTTTTTGTCTATGCTAAATATTTGATTCATTAGTTTAGCTAAGAAGTCAGCAGCGAGCATTGTCAAAGAAATATTTGAAACATCTTTAAATGAGTACCAGACATGCTTATCTCTCTTACTAATATTCTAATTTATATACTGTATCTAGTTGGTATATATGACAACTATTGTGAATGCTTCAAATTCGTTAAATCCTGATACCCTTAAGTTTTAGTATTATCATGCTTGCCTATGTTGAATTCTTCAAACCGGCCATGTTTCATCTTTCATTTCTTAGATTTTGGTATGATTATATAATTTTTTGGTAAAGTTGCTATAGCATTATGTCAGGACTAATCGAATAAGCATGTAATGAATTTGACTTGTAGTTTTATTTGAGGTAAAAATAAATTTGTTAGCACTCACCAAAAGGTACAAAACATTCCAAAAGTTCTTATTTAGGGTAATCGTACCAGTTAACATATTTTTTTATATGTTAATTCTGAATAAGTTTCTTCAGTTTAGTGTTGCATGTACTTATTTCCTTTGTATCTCATTTACACTGTCATTTGTTTCTTCTATTTTTTGTGACTCATAATTGTGCTGCTATGTCAACAGTTGCTGATGTACCTTCGACATCTAACACGTGTTCTTCGTGTATTGATATTGTTCTCATTTCATTTGTTAAGTACATCTGTACCAATCTTTCTATTTACATTGTGATTTGTTGATTGCATGACTTATTGCTAATAAATATGTTACTGTTTGCATAGGATGCCACATAAACGAACGCACCTCCAACAATGACTGGTGGCAGAGGGATGGCATGTTGGATTGGATGCCCAAAAAACCAGCTATAGCTACCTTATATTAGTGTATTTTAGTTTAGAGCTCCATTGTAAATTATGTTTATGACTTTTTTTTTTTTTTAAATACTTCAAAGATATTTATATATATAGTTTGATTTTGTAGTAAATTTAATTTGTTATATATGGTGCATTTTGGTATTTGGTGGGTATTATTTGAAATATTTGAGATTTTAGCGGGTATCATTTGAAATATTTGAGATTTTAACCAGGGTTAACATTTACCGGGAACACGTCTAATTGACACGGGTTGATACCGAAAACACGTCTAATTTAATCAATTAGACGTGTTATTTTAATCAATTAGACGTGTTTTTAATCAATTAGACGTGTTAATTTAATCAATTAGACGTGTTCCGGGAACACGTCTAATTGACAAAAAAAAGGAGGAACACGTCTAATTGAATTAATTAGACCGGTTAAAGGAACCGCACTAATTGGCATTATCAATTAGTGCTGTGCCATCTAGACGTGTTAAATAACACGTCTAAATGGCCTTTTCCACACGTCTAATTGAGCCGATCTGTAGTAGTGATAATTTTTAAGCCCTAAACATTATTTTTTGTTGGTCTTTAGTCATTTTTCATTAGTTTTGGTTAACATTTATCATATGTATGTTAACCTGCTGTAATATATATATATATATATATATATATATATATATATATATATATATATATATATATATATATATATATATATATATATATATATATATATATATTCTGAATCTATAGAATTAATATTACCTCAAGAATTTTTTTTTTTTTTTGTCTAAATCCAATCTCTAATAGAAAAATAAATTCACATATCCCTCCCCCCTCCTCCCCCACCCAAACCCTACTCAACACTTGATCCTTCCAATATATATATATATATATATATATATATATATATATATATATATATATATATATATATATATATATAGATATATATATATATATATAGTGGTAAGATCTAACTTCGATTCATGTTTTCATGTTGATAGTATGTATACGTAAATGTTTATGTGTATATGTATAATGTATGTGTATATCTCTGTATATGTATATCTATGAATATGAAGATGAAGGCTATGATTATTATGAAGATGTTGAATGATAATAACAGTGAATTGCAATTGAATAAGGTATTGGTGATTGCAAGTAAGTTTAGGGCAAAAGCTTATGTGTGTGTAAGTGAAGGTGTGAGGGTGATGGTGATCATGTAGGGTTTACAAATGAGGGGAAAGCTTAAGTTCTAAGTTAGATAAATGATATTTATATATCATCTACATTACATAACAAATCTCATCTAAAAAATATGACCTAACAATATATATGGACCCACCCTTTCAAAATGAATGTCATGAGTTCGAATCCAAAAAGCTAAAAAAATTCTCTTCTTCGTGCCTACGAAGGTTCACCCATGATGACTTCGTGCTACTCGTAAAGCGAATAGACACTCTGAGATTAATCGATTCGTAAAACAAGACGAAAATATATGTACACCCACACAAAAATAACCACTTTTGTGTACTACTCCCTCTGCTTCATAATATTTTTTGTTACATTAAAGTTTTGTTTCTAAATATCAATTTTTTTTGTTATATTTAAGATAAATCCGACTAGATTTATATAAATGACTTGCACTAATAAGTGATTTGCTTGTACCCTAAAGGCATAACGAAAGATACAAGCAAATAAGTGATTAATAAATCGAACATTTTCCTGTAAGAAAGAAAATAAAGTTACGATTGTTGACTAGAATTATTGTTTCTTGTTGTAATCGGTTTTCCGTTTATTTATATTAATGTTTTTTGCAAAAAAAAAAAAAAAAAATTCAAGTTTTATATGTTAAGGTGTTAAGTTGATTAATGTTTATTAATTGTTGAAAATGAAAACTTTACTTCGTTTGCTACGTTTTATTTTGTGCCATATCATAAGTAATAAATAAAGGTAAACAGGGGAGGTCCAGAGGGGGAGAAAGGTGATCAATCGCTCAGGCCCATAATTTTTAGGGGCTCAATTTTTTTATATGTACACACACAATTAGTGATTTGAGAAACATGAGAAGTATAAAAAACATAATTGAAGCAGCGAATACGAAACACAATAGGCCCCAAAATAACATGCGTCATAAAAAAAGATATCAAAGTCTACTAGCGCTCTAGCAAGGCTTGGAGGGCTTTTAAAAAAAAAAAAAAACTTATATTACTACTTAGGGCCTAAGGGCATTTTTTCATCTTGTTCTAGGCCTCTAAATTTTCGGACCGGTCCTGCTCAAATCGACCTACCAAGGGCCTTTTTTTCCGACTCGCTCAGAACCTTAAAAATGTCAGGACCGGCCTTTAGGTAAATAACAAATATAATTAATAAAATTTAAATGTCATTCTTGCAAATGGATATTTAGTTTAGTATAGAAATATATATTTAGATGGATATGTATTTTAAGGTGACGATTCCTATAACACTAGTTTTTAATTATACACCATCAAAAGTGGTTTAAAATGTTCTACATTTAGTGACGTATGAAACAAAAATTAATCATGTACGTACTAATTTTTTTACGGTTAATTTGTTTTAGACAATGACAACAATAGTATCATATTCGTGAATATGAGGTATATATGGGGGTAATTTTAAAGTGCAAAGCTTCCTATGTATGGTGGCTAAGCTATCGTAGTGTTTTAATCATGTAAGCCGGCTTTTAAACTCCAAGATAAGGACCACAAGTGCCGTTTCGCTACTTCCTCTAATCATGCCATTAGCTGCAATCATTTTTCCAAAACAGCTACTATTACACCTTCTTTACTTGTTAAGTTGTTATACACAAATACATATACATTTTCTGTACGTAATGTTTCTAGGAATTGATAAATAATGTGAAGAAGTACATTAAGCTTAACTTTATAGTAATCATTCACATTGTGCCTATTACCTGATGGTTTCCAGTGGTTTCCAGCCGTCATCTAGATGACTCTGTTCCAGCCGTCATCTAGATGTTCAAAGCTGCCGACGTTGACAATGCGTATGGAAGTGGCAAACTTGAACACGATGACGGCCGCCAACTTCCGCCAACCTTCCTCGTTCACACCATTCACCGCCATAGAATTTTTGCTATAAATAGAGATGCAAACTTTCATTGTAAATCATCCCAAATTACTCAGAGAAGTGTAATCACAACCTTGAGAGTGTGAGTTTTGAGAGTTTTTGTTTTAGAGTTTTGTAAATACTCGTGTAATCTATTCTTGTGAGTAATAGAGTTATTTTTTCTCAAATTTGTATCTCCCAACGTCCAGTCGATCCTCTCTTCCTAACATGTGTTATCAAGAGCTTGGTTAGAGACGTTGGTCGAGTTTTGGGTTTTCTGAAGCTTTCTCAAAATTCAATTTTGAGTGTACCATTGGATTCGTCTCGTCGAACCGAGTCCAACGCAAAAAACGGTGACTTAAACGGAGTTATAACGAGCCTAGAAAACGCGGTCAAAGTTTGGTCAACTCGCCGGAATCTCGCCGGAGAAGACGACCGGTGCCGGAATTTTCGCCGGAGAAGAAAGTCCTGTAGCAATTCACTGTAGCAGTCACGTAGCAATTCACTGTAGCAGGTGTCGGCACTGTAGCAAGTTCCTGTAGCAGTACTGTAGCAAGTTCCTGGAGCAGTACTGTAGCATTACTGTAGCAATTCTGAAATTTTACAATTTGGTCCCTGAAATTTTCAGAATTTCATTTTTGGTCCTTGAAGTTTATAACAAATTATAATTTTTTCCCATAAGTGAAATTTGAGCCGCGAAGTGTCTATTCAACCATTTTCAACCGTTTCGGACGTAACGGTGATATTTGTTTTCTAAAATTCAACCCCGTTAGTGTTGAAAAATCATTTGTAAGGTGATAATGTCCACAGAAGAGTCAACATCATCTTCCGGAGCTATGATTATGCTCACAGCCACAAACTACACGCTGTGGAAACCTCGGATGGAAGATCTCCTCAGCTGTAAAGATTTGTTCGATCCTATTGAATTGAAGGGTATAAACCCTGATTCCGCCAAAGCGATAGATTGGAAGAAATCAAACCGAAAAACTATTGGTCAGATCCGTCAATGGATTGATCATAGTGTCTTCCACCATGTTGCACAAGAGACAGACGCATATGCCCTCTGAAAAAAGTTGGAGGACATGTACCAGGCCAAGACTGCTCGAAATAAAGCCTTGTTGATGAGGCGTTTAGTCAACATGAAGCTCAAAAGTGGAACTTCAGTTGCCGAGCATACCAATGAGTTTCAGAGCTTGGTCAACCAATTATCATCTGTAAATATGCCTCTTGGCGATGAAGTTCAGGCGCTATTGCTACTTAGTTCTCTTCCCGATAGCTGGGAAACGCTGGTCGTAACTCTCAGCAACTCAGCTCCGAATGGTAAACTTACCATGTCAATGGTCAAGGATGTCCTATTCAGTAAAGAGGCAAGGAGAAAGGATATGGGCACAGATCAGACCCATGCCTTTGTCACAGAGAATCGGGGAAGACAACGAATGAGTTGCAAAAATAAATGGTGAGGCAGAAGCAAGAGCAGGGGCAGGTCAGCTGATGGCAGAAAACCGACATATAAATGCCATCATTGTGGATTAGAGGGACATATGAAGAAGTACTGCTATAGATTGAATGAGGGACAAGGTCAAAGCAGTTCACAGCCGAAGAATAAGGGTGGAGAAACATTAGTGACTATCTCTGGTGATGTAGCTTATTGTTCAACCCATGATGAGACATGCCTTCACGTCTCACGAGAAGAAATAGAATGGGTGGTAGATACTGCAGCTTCCTATCACGTGACTCCATATAAGGAATACTTCACAACATACAAAGCTGGTGACTTTGGAGCTGTGAAGATGGGAAATTCCAGTTCCGCTGAGATTGTCAGAATTGGTGATGTCAAGATAAAGATAAGTTCCGGGAGCACAATCACTTTGAAGGATGTCCGTCATGTGTCATATCTTCGGCTGAAATTACTTTCTGGGGTAGCTCTTGTGCCGACCCGAAAATTTTTGACCAAATTTAAAATTAATCTTATATGTTTCCGACACGATAAGCAAAGTATGTTAAGTGAGTCTCAAAATTTTTGAACCATTTCATGAAAACATTTGACCTTTGACTATTCCCGACGATTCACGAACAACTATTTGTAATTAGATACACATATATATAAATATATATAATTATATATAATAATTTGGAATTCAATTTAAAATATTATATGATTTAATTATTATAACTAAAAATGTAAAATAAAATAAACATTGAAATTAAATATGTAAAATAAGATACAAAATAAGTAAGTTTAATTTAAAATGAATCTATATATAAACCTATATGATTTCTATAGAAAATTATTATTATATGTATATTGTAATATATGTCAAAGTGTATAAAATTTAATAATCATTATAAGTTATTATGAAAGGAATATTATATAGTTATATGACATAATCAATAATATGAAATGCTAATATATTAAATTTAATTACAAGTAAAATATAGTTGTATTAGTAATATTATCATTACATCATTTTTTAATATTGGTATTAATATTAATATTAGTATTATTAATATTATCATTTTTATAATTATAATTAAAAGACTATAATTATTAAAATAAAGATTTTATTATAAATGTAAAGAATGATTAATATTATAGTTAGTATTAATACTATTATTATATTAATATTATTACTTTTTATTAACATTAAAAATCATTGTTATAATTATAGTTATTATTATTATTATTATAAAAATTTATTATCATTAATAATATTATTATCATTCTTATTATTATTATTATTAGTCGTTATTATTAATATTAATATATTATAATATTTAATAAATTTATTAATTATTATTATATTTAATATGTTTATTAATTTGTATTATTATTAAACCTTATATATATATATATATATATATATATATATATATATATATATATATATATATATATATATATATATATATATATATATATATATATATGGTAGTGATCATGTGAGAACGTTCTCATTTTATAAAATGGTGAGAACACTTATTAACCACACAATTCATTATATAGTAAAATGGCAAATTAGGTACTTCGTATTTATTAACCCCTCAAAATTAGGCACCAAATGAGCATACAATTATCTCATCTTTAATATTCATGTTATTTTAGTATATATTTATATTTATGTTATGTATACTTATATATCCATTTAATATAATTTATGCAATCATTCTTACCATGCCTTTCATCTTCACATTTATTTTAGTCTTGTATCTATTTTTAAGAAAACCAACAATGGGAGCACGTTTAGTCCGGATGCATATTTATGTATTTAATATAATTGGATGAGTTTGTATACAACTAATCACAAAGAACTACAAAATGTGTTTATATACGACTAATCACAAATAACTACAAAAGAGGATGCATATGTGCAAAAAAATGAATACATTACAAAAGAGGATGGGTACATGAAGATGGATACAAGAATGCATACATACATATAGTCAAAATAACTATAACACGGTGTTATCACTTTTTTATAATCCATAACCCTGAGGTTTTTTTATAATCCATAACCCTGAGGTTTTATCTACATCCAGTTTATATTATATTTTGATCACAATATCCGAAAATCAAACCAAATTTTTTCTTCTTTTTAAATTATTGTTAACCCAATAATTATGAATGCAATTAAACATGTTATCCAATAATTATGGATGCAATGAAACATGCGTTACATCAACTTAATATTTTTAAACATTTACGCATCAATTAGCCACAGATGCATACGTAATTTGTAAAAGAATCGTCGTCATCATCATCATCAAGTTAAATAAGGATGCGTCTTTTATAAGGGATTCAAAATCTCCCACTGTTGATCTTCTTTTTCTGTTACCATCGGGATGCATCCCTTGTACTCGCTGACAATAAGTTGCATGAACAGTTATTTTTCTGTACTCATAAAAATACATCCACGTGGTATTTTGTATATATACATCCACTGGGTATTTTGTATGTAAAACGGATGTATAATATTGAATCAGTTAATGCAATAGTCGGTCAATGTACTCGTCTATTACTTATGTGTTTTTACAAATATAAAAGAGAAGGATGCCCAACAAAAGAAGCCTTTTCCATTTTTATGTGATTATCCAGTACGTGGATACATCAATTTAATAATAATAAAGATGCATACAATACAAATACAAATAAATATATTAATAATGCATACAAAATATATATCGATCTAGGACGATACAGTTGAAAAGTAGAGAAAGCCACCGTCATTTAAATGAATTAATAAGAATCTTGTAGTTTACAAAGGTAACTAAACCAAGAATTCAATTAAATTTTGTAGTCTACATCCGTCAGTTGTGATGCCGCTGTGAAATCATGAAATTGAAATGAGAAATATAAGGAGGTTTATGTGCAAAGTAAGTAGATGTTTAACTGTTGTGTTGTGTCATGAATTCCGTTTATGCCCTTAACCATTTAAAACTAATTAATTCATATTAAATTCATATTAATTAAATGATTGGTTCAAAAGTGTTCTCACAAAACTTAAAGATGAGAATGTTCTCACATGATTACATATATATACATATATATATATATATATATATATATATATATATATATATATATATATATATATATATATATATATATATATATATATATAAACAGATTACGCATATATATCTATCAGTGCTTTATTTCTTTCTGTGTTCTTGTTACACCCGTGATACCAGAGACACATCAACCCTACATGAACTCATTCGATCACCTAATAATTCTCTGCATCAAACCATTCGACTCTTCAATCATTATTATCAATTATCAATCATCAACGATGCAATACAGCGAATTAAATAGATGAAGGCAGAAACGGGTTGTCGCAGTAAGTTTCAATCCATATTTCAGTTTCGAAGCTTTCATTAAAATTTAAAAATGCAGAGTTATTAGGAATCATATAGTGAAACTCTCTGTAAATTTTCAAACCTTAATTTATCGAATTGATTATCAATTTGAGAGTCAAAGATTAAAATTCAAAAGTAAACTGATTTCTTTATTCTGAAATTCGAAGTCAGATTGATGATTATGGTTCAATTGATGGATCCGTAGTGTTAGTAATGTTATTTCTAACATTTTTCAAGAAGTAATTAAGACCTAAAAACACCTGGAAATCGATTTCGAATTTGGAGTTCATCATGTTCTTCGTGAAGTTCTCTGCATTTTATTTAAATTTTTTTTCTTTTCTTTTCTTCTTCTGCTGATCACTAAAAATAGTCGATTATGTTTCAATTTCACATCCTAAGTCAAACATTGAATTCGCGGTTATGATTGTTGTCAGTGTGGTCGATTAGTTTTAGGAAGAAGAAGACTGAAACATAAAACGGGTTAAATTAATTATTTTGGGAATTGAATCAAAAAAAATGAACGCACGGATTGTTTGTAGTGACCCAAACTTTTCCATGATTATATATTATATGAGATTAATATTTACATGAATAAATGTTTCTAACATGTTAAGCAATCAAACTTGTTAAGACTTGGTTAATTGAAATGAGTTTATGTAGACAATTGACCACCCCGTTTGCCTGATGATTCACGAACGTCATAACTTGTGATAATTATATAATCGTTTTATTTTTTTATGATGTAATTTTTTAATATATATATATATATATATATATATATATATATATATATATATATATATATATATATATATAAGAAATACAATTAAATCAAAGATGTACAACTAAAACACTATTTACTACAGTAAAATACTATTTGCTACAGTAAAACACTATCTGCTACATTAAATTTTCGCTTTGCTACAGTAAAATACTATTCGCTACAGTAAATACTACTTGCTACGGTAAACATTATTTACTACAGTAACACTATTTACTCGTATTCAATCCGTATTCGTACTCGTACAATACACAACTTCTAAATGTATATACTATTGATATATACACTTCAATGATCAGCTCTTAGCAGCCTTAATGAGTCACCTAAACATGTGGGAACTATCATTTGGCAACTAGCATGAAATATCTAACAAAAATACAAACTAATGGAACCTTATATTCAAGGGTAGGATCACGTTTTTCTTCACCAAACATAAACACATTTTCATTCCAACTTTTATGCATCAAATTACTCTCTCTCAATTCCTCTCTTATTTTTCTAAGTATTCTTCATCATTTTCTTCATAATCTAGCTCAATCTAGCTCAATCTGGTTAACCTAGATCAACATACAAAACAACTACTCAAGAACACTTCATAAACACTTTAAAGTTTACAAGTTTACTTCCAAGCTTTCTAATCCATTTCAAGTAATCATCTAAGATCAAGAAACCTCTGTTATTTATAGTAGGTTATCATTCTAATTCAAGGTATAATTCATATTCAAACTTTGATTCAATTTCTATAACTATAGCAATCTTAATTCGAGTAGAAATCTTACTTGAACTTGTTTTCGTGTCATGATTCTACTTCAAGAAATTTCAAGCCATCCAAGATCCTTTGAAGCTAGATCATTTCTTGTCACTTCCAGTAGGTTTACCTACTAAAATTTAGGTAGTAATTATGTTCATAACATCATTCGATTCATATATATAAAACTATCTTATTCGAAGATTATAACTTGTAATCATTAGAACATAGTTTAGTTAATTCTAAACTTGTTCGCAAACAAAGTTAATCCTTCTAACTTGACTTTTAAAATCAACTAAACATATGTCCTATATCTATATGATATTCTAACTTAATGATTTAAAACCTAAAAACACGAATAACACCGTAAAACCGGACATACGCCGTCGTAGTGAAACCGGGGGCTGTTTTGGGTTAGATAATTAAAAACTATGATAAAATTTGATTTAAAAGTTGTTCTTCTGAGAAAATAATTTTTCTTATGAACATGAAACTATATCCAAAAAGCATGGTTAAACTCAAAGTGGAAGTATGTTTTTCAAAATGGTCATCAAGACGTCGTTCTTTCGACTGAAATGACTACCTCTTACAAAAACGACTTGTAACTTATATTTCCGACTATAAACTTATACTTTTTTTGTTTAGATTCATAAATTTCAGTTCAATATGAAACCATAGCAACTTTAATCACTCAAAACGGATTTAAAACGAAGAAGTTATGGGTAAAATAAAATTGGATATTTTTACTTGTTGTAGCTACGTGAAATTTTTAACAAATCTATACAAATCATAACTTAACTAACTTTGAGTTGTGATCTAGCCTAAGACTTTTATACACTGGGTCGTGGATTGATTCGAGATAATATATATTGATTTAATTCTGTACATCTAACTGTGGACAACTAGTTGTAGATTACTAACGTTGGACTGCTAACTTAACAAACTTAAATCGTTAAAACGTAATAAAATGTATTGTGAATATATTTCGATCATACGTTGATATATATGTATATATTTGTTATAGGTTCTTGAATCGATCAGTGGCCAAGTTTAATTCTCAACGAATTAAGAATCTGTGAAAGTGAGTTATATTCCCACTTTTAAAATCTAATATTTTGGGATAAGAATACATGCAGTTTTATAAATGTTTTACAAAATAGACACAAGTATGCGAGACTACATTCTATGGTTGAATTATTATTACTGAATATCACCCTTTTAGTCTGGTAATCTAAGAATTAGGGAACAGAAACCCTAATTGACGCGAATCCTAAAGATAGATCTATTGGGCCTAACAAACCCCATCCGGGTTACGGATGCTTTAGTACTTTGATTTTATCATGTCCGATGAGAGTCCCGGAATGATGGGGATATTCTAGATGCGTTCTGTTAATGTCGGTTACCAGGTGTTCACCATATGAATGATTTTTATCTCTATGCAGTTTATGCAAAATGCCTGATATGAGATGGATGTTTATGAAAAATGAAATATTGTGGTCTATTATTACAATTTGATATATATAGGATAAACCTATAACTCACCAACATTTTTGTTGATGTTTTTAAGCATGTTTATTCTCAGGTGATGATTAAGAGCTTCCGCTGTTGCATGCTAATTAAGGACAAGAATTGGAGTCAGCATGCTTGTAATATATTGTTTAAAAACTGCAATTGGAGATTTAAATCGATGTGTAATATTATTGTAAACCATTATGTAATGGTCGTGTGAAAAATGTTGTGACAACCCGAAAATTTCTAACCAATTTTAAACTTTATCTTTATATTATTCTGACACGATAAGCAAAGTTTGTTAAGTTAAATCTCAAGAATTTTAAATTGTGTTCATACATTCATTATAACCTCGACCAAATTCCGACGATTCACGAACCGTTATATATAAATAAATATGTATATATATGTATATATATATATATTATAACTTGAGAATATTAATAAAGTATTAAACGTATAATACTTTACATGAACGTATTTGTTTCAATATGTTTATCGATGGAATTAGAAGATAATATCAAATGATTGATTTATCAGATACATTATGATATGATTACGGGTCTATGTTATGAGGTCCACTGTGATTTAAGAAATCTATTCTTTTTGACAACATTCATAAAATGGTAAAGTGATTTATAAGTAAGAACGTGAAGTGTAAATAACTTAGATGTTGGATACCGACAAGTTATGTAACTCGACATTTTTCATTAAGATGATTTTATACGTTTATTTAATCTTTGAACTTTATCCCATGCTTCACCAACAAACTGTAATTTAAAAACTTGAAACCTATTATGAATATATATGATTCTACTTTTCTAAAATATTTTATGATATAACGATTTCCATTATTTTAACCTTTAAACAAAATGATTCTTAAAAATATATTTGGTTTTGGAAAACAAAATTATTATATTTATTTGATTTAGTTTCAAACGTACAAAAACGTTTTCAGTTTAAAAAGAACTTTATTATTAAAACGTATATAACTTTTATAAATATCTAGAACCACTTTTGACAACTCATTACTTAACCAGTATGATAAAGATAACGATATTTATATTTTATTTTATTAAATATATATAACGATTTAAATTAATATTTTATATAGTTATACGCGTATTATACGTACATAGTTTTATACTTTTACTATACTTAAACTTTACCTTTACTTTATTTTTACTTTACTTTAACTTTAATAATTCACTTTAATAATTCATACTTTAATAATTCACTTTAATAATTCATACTTTAATAATTCACTTTAATAATTCATACTTTAATAATTCACTTTAATAATTCATACTTTAATAATTCACTTTAATAATTCATACTTTAATAATTCACTTTAATAATTCAAAAATCTATTATAAATAGAATTCAATAGGTTTCATTATTTCATAAGAAACTTGAAAATATTTTTCTCTAAACTCTCTCAATCGATTTACATATATATATTTACTCCGTATTATTTCAAGATATTATTAGTATACATAAAATATTACGTCAGAGTGCTGTCCGAGTGATTTCGAAATTATTTTTCGAGTGGGATTGGATTAAGGAAATTATGGGTTATAGCTATGGAGGTGATTGGGTATGGTTCATGGGTATGCTCGTGAGATCAATATAGTGTTTATCATCTTCGTTGCGTCTACGTACCTTTCCTGCAATATTGAATCTCAATATTGATACGTGAGTACTCATAATTTAACTTTTACATACTAATAGTGTATCCCTGACTAGTGCTCGAGTATATAGGATTATGCATGTTTGTACTTTTGATATTGCCTTTAGTTAGGTTATGTTGAATCCTGAATTAGTTATATATGCGACTGAGATAAGGTATAAGATATGCATGTCGTTGGAAAGCTAGCGAAAAAATAAGAACTTTTCATTTAGATATCGAATGATTTCGATGAACGGATTTGAAGTTATAGTCCATCGAATTTTTGTATTATTATTATTAAAAATAATTATTATTATCGTCGTTATTATCGTCGTTCTAGTTTTATCTTATTATTATTATTATCATTATTATTATCTTTATCAATAAAAGGATTTATCATTAAAAATTGTTATTTTTTTTATTATTACTATCGTTATTATCGTTAAAGTTATAATTAGTATTATTATTATTATCCAATTATTATTATTATTATTATTATTATTATTATTATTATTATTATTATTATTATTATTATTATTATTATTATTATTATTATTGGTATTATTGGTATTATTATTATCATTATTAATATATATATATCATTATTTAAAAATGGTTATTGTTATTGTTATTATTATTATTACTAAATTATCATTAAGATAATTATTAGTATTATCGTTAATAATGTTATAGTAACTATCATTATTAATATTAGTGTAATTAAAATAAATATCTGTAACACCTAATTATTTTGATTACTATTATTATCATTATTACGAACACGATATAAAAGACGATTAAAAGCTATTAAACGAAACGATTAGGAAATAATGGGTAAGAGTATCATGATGAAATTAAAATATTATAAGATATTGATTTAGATAAAATTATCGTTCTTATTATTTTTATCATTACTATTATTATTAAAATTATCGCTAGTATTAAAACTATCATTTTAACAAAAATTATCATTTTAATAGAAATATCATTGTTACTATAAAATATCATTAATATTATTACTATTTTAAATAGATTTATTATTTTAAAGATAATATTAAAAATTATCGTAAATATTAAAGTTATCATAATTAGAATTATCGTTTTATCATAATGTCATCTTAGTAATTATAAATATTGATATTTTTATAATAATAATTATTATTACAAAATAATACAACTTTACTTACTATCATTATAGATATTATTTTATCAAATAAATATTTGATACAAACATATTTTACTACGTGTAATAACTTACTTTAATAATACCTATCATTTTATCTTTATAATATTAAATGAACCCTATAAATTTTATTACTTAATATATATAAAAGTATATTTTATTATATAAATATAATATAAAATTTTATTTATTAATAAATAAATTATATTATTTACTCTAATAAATCTTTTAAAAATATAAAACGACGATATTTAAACTATATATTAATCATGTATAGATTTTTGGAAATTATTTTGAGTCAAATTTACTTTTGTTGACTTTTGCATATTAGTCTCGAGCATTAGGATTGTGGTACACTATGACTTGACCTAATTTGTTAGACAAATATTGACCAACACATAAATATATATAATTAATTTAGGTTCGTGAATTCGAGGCCAACCTTGCACTTGTTCAATGACGTTATATGTATTTTTACTACGAAATACAGTATGGTGAGTTTCATTTACCTTTTTACCCTTTATATTTTTGGGACTGAGAATACATGCGCTTTTATAAATGTTTGACGAAATAGACACAAGTAATTGAAACTACATTCTATGGTTGAATTATCGAAATCGAATATGCCCCTTTTTATTAAAGTCTGGTAATCTAAGAATTAGGGAACAGACACCCTAATTGACGCGAATCCTAAAGATAGATCTATTGGGCCTAACAAACCCCATCCAAAGTACCGGATGCTTTAGTACTTTGGAATTATATCATGTCCGAAGGAGGATCCCGGAATGATAGGGGATATTCTTATATGTATCTAGTTAATGTCGGTTACCAGGTGTTCACCATATGAATGATTATTTTTTGTCTCTATGCATGGGACGTATATTTATGAGAACTGGAAATGAAATTCTTGTGGTCTATTAAAATGATGGAAATAAATGATTATGATAAACTAATGAACTCACCAACCTTTTGGTTGACACTTTAAAGCATGTTTATTCTCAGGTGTTAAAGAAATCTTCCGCTGTGCATTTGCTCATTTTAAAGATATTACTTGGAGTCTTTCATAGCATATTTCGAAGAACGTTGCATTCGAGTCATTGAGTTAATCAAAGATTATTATTAAATCAATTTATAGTTGGATAGTGGATATTATGAAATGGTATGCATGCCTGTCAATTTTTGATGTAAAGAAAGATTGTCTTTTAAAAACGAATGCAATGTTTGTAAAATTTATCATATAGAGGTCAAATACCTCGCAATGTAATCAACTATTGTGAATCGTTTATAATATATATGAACTGGTCCTTTCAGTTAGTATCAGAGCGGTGGTCTTAGCGAACCAGGTCTGCATTAGTGTGTCTAACAGATAAGTCGATAGGATGCATTAGTGAGTCTGGACTTCGACCGTGTCTGCATGTCAATAGTTTTGCTTATCATTTTGTGTCAAAAATTAACTACTTATCATCCTCAGGAAATTACCTGCTTATCATTTTTAGTCTAAGACATGTCTTGCTGCATTGATTGCATGAATAGTGTATAGACAAAAATTCATATCTTAGCGTATCTGCTAAATCATATCTTATCGTATCTGTTACTTTAAACTTTGCCTGACATATCCCGCAAATTCCTCCATAATCTATGAAATCTTTTGATCTCTATATATAGATATCCTATGTAAATAGAATACCACCCGATAGCCGAAAAATCATTTTATATCGAAAATCCTTTATCCAATCGTACGAAATGGAATTTGTCATCAGTACAAGTCACTCGGATTCCGAAATGGAATCTCACTCAAGCTCCGAAAGCAGTGTGACCGGAATGGATCAACCAATCAGTCATCACCTATTCTGGATGAATTGGGGATGAGTTCGTAGCCTCCTCAATCATTGGAAACAAGAAGAAGGCGATCCTTTCCATCCACCACATTGCCCTCTTGGCGAAGAACCTGAAGCACTTACCGGCGAACCTGTTCGAGACACCATTTTCTCTCTCATTTCCAGGGTATATCGTCACGATTATATACTACATCAAATTCTATATTTTATTTATCCGCTCGTTCCGACCGACAATCATCCTGGAATAATAGAAGAAGTCAACGAACTTCGCGCTCGGGTAGTGGATTTGGAGAATATGGTGCAGAGATTACAAACACCAGCAGCAGCACCAGCAGCATAACCAGTACCACCATCATCAACGCCAACAGTACCATTACCACCTCCAACCACAACCGCGTTGTAAACCTCAACTTCACAATATGTCCCACGAGCATCAACATCATACGCACCATAGATACCAAGGAGTACCAACAACAATAACTGACGAAGTATTAATTCATAACTTCATTGGAGAAACATTCCGCGGCGATTATATAATCTCTAAAGTCTTAGAGATTATCTAATCTAGCCCTAGCCATAAATCAGTTAAGCAAACCAAAATGATAGAAGGAAGAGTAGAAACCCTGACAAAAATGGTGTGTGATTAACAAGTTAAACTTGTTTTACCAACAGCATCAACAGTACCGTCAACGTCACCAGCATCGTCAGTACAGTCAATATCAGAATCAACAACACCTATAACATCACAAACTCTGTCAGTTCAAGAATCACTGTGGACATCATTACGAATCAATAACGTGTATATTGTATCAACAAGTTATGAAGAATTAACTCATTCCCTCTGAAGAAATTATATATATATTATATATATATATATATTTTGAAATAAAAAATAAATCTTTCCGTTCTAAGCTATTGTGTGTGAATCTTAACTACTCGGTTAATTCATATTACAAATATGCAATAATGTACGTCCCTCGCCCGCAACTTAACCATCGTTAACTACAATCTCTGTCTCAATTCAACAAGTTCCAATTCCTAATAAATCAAGTATATATTTGATTTTACACTTCATCATTGATGTAACCGAAACTTTTCAGATAACATCATTCGTACTTTGCGAAGTTCACAAGAATTTAACGAAAACCAACATCACATCTCAACAAATAATGAAGTATTGATTCATAATTTCAATATTATTGAAGAAATACTTATGTAACCTCTAAAGCCTTCAAGGAATTATTCAATTCTAGTTCCAACCGTAAATCGAATGAGTTTAATTTAGTATTAACTCATTAAAATCTATGTTACATATGAGGAGAATATATACATATATATTTTCACAAAGACTGTAATAAAATTCTTATGTACAAAATATTAATTGTGAAAATTTTTTAACGGGTAGGTAATACTCGAGAGATATATATAAATTCACAATTAATATGTTACATTCTTCGAATCAGATTAAGCAAATTATCAATTATACTTCCTACTTTCACAATAATATACATTCTTTCATAGAAATCAAAACAACCATACTCATTCAAACCCAATTACATATTCTGATTTTAAAATCTCAGAATTCAATTCGAGATATAACCGGTACCATCACTTTTAGATTCCTACATCTTTCAAAGCTATACTTTGACTTCAAAAGTGTGTTAGAACATCAAATGTATACAAACGATTACAATCTGTGTTCAAACCCTTCAAAAATCTCTGAAGACACTTCAAATAATGAGCAATCGAGATGATGATCCAACCACATATTACCCACAGTTATGTACTTAAAAAGCTCTCAAAACCAAAGTCATAATTCAACACATATCTGTGTCAGATCTTTTGGCATTTATTAGCCAAAATAACCTTGCAATTCCTTTGCAAAGTAGCAAATTATATCACAGCTCCAACAAGACAACTCGATTTTTTCATTCGGAGTAGCCTTATCATAATTTTGATATATGTGATTACCCTTTTGTTACCGGAGAACCTTTCATATTCCACCACATTAGCAATAAACTTACCAACAACTTCACTGATCTTGGGCATTCCGAAGAATCTTTATGTTTATCGAAACCTCATCATTTACTCATCTGCCTCTTGTAACGAGAATTGCCATACGAATCATTGGGAATTAGCAATCAGTATTTTGAAATCTCACAGCATGTTGACACCAACAGTTATACATAACGTCTATTTCCAAGGCTTACATACTTCGAATGTGAAGTTTCTGAAAAACACTCTGAACCGCGAACTAGTTCTCGAAATGCTGATGAAGCAACAAAAACTGTAAACGACCTTAGCAGTAAAAAGTTTGATGATAAAGATTAGTGTATTAACAAAGCTCAGAAATAGAGAAGTTTTGGAACTGGAAAACGGATTGAGCAAAGTATGAAGGAGGCTATGGACAAATCACAAAGACTGAACCTGCCTTCAAAGAATCCAAATGATTCAGTGTCTGCTGAAGTCATTAACGAATACCTTGCTCCTGACACTAAACCCTTACAGACAATATTCTTCATCATCCTCTGATATTAGAAATTCTAAGATATCACCGTATCTTTCGTTATAAATATCCTCCATATTTCTGAAGATATTTCCATAACTATTCTTATCTGGAATCATTTATCTCTTTGCGCTATCTGTATTACATCAAAAAGGAAACTGTTTAGTTCCTATACTCTGTAAACCTTTGAGTTTAAAATATGAATGTTTTTGAAGTAGTGTTGGAAACTAAAGCATGAGTTAGTATAATATAATGACACTTGATCAACGTGATTATATTACAGTAATTCATGCCGAGTTTCTAAATGGAATGTGATGATTCACAGATCATAACATCATCATGTGCCATGTTATACGACTCTTGTATTCTATTTAACCTCTAAAATATCAAGAAAATATTTCTTGATGATTCGGCCTTTTTCAAGGTATTCTAGTAATTTGACAAGTCAAGATCGTTCTATCACAATTTCCTTCCTAGAACATTAACAATGTTCATTCCGAAATTCATATCTGTGAATTCTGGACCATTACAAGCGGTGCTTAATCGCAAGAAGAAGAAACGAAAGGACAAAACTCCGAAATAGAAATTGGGGTATAAATTGCAGCAAATAAAAGAGAGCATTAAATGTGGATGACAATGATTATAGAAGATAGAAACAGAGACTTTGAAATATAAGGGAAGATATAAAGCCCAACGACAAACCAAAAATTATAAACCATATATATCGATGCATATAGCAATATAAAGACACGAGAGAACTAGAAACACTATAAACCCAAGAGTATAGTAGAAGTAAATAGATTCTTCCGGCGGTTGATGAAAAAGAAGAATGATCGATATGAAAGTTATAAGTATATCGAGAATCAGAACTGGATGGAGCATATTGATGCATACTTTAAAATATGAGTTGAGGGGAAAAGAATAGAAGGTGATGAAACATGACTAGGAACTTAGAAATCAACAAATTTAACTCACACAATGACGGAATAAGTGAATCAAACCCTCTAGTGAATAGGTTAAGCTTTTTGGGATTAATTTAGTCATATCACAACTAAATCAAGTGTGATTAGATCAACACCTAGAGCTATTATTCACCACATGGGTGATTTGGGTTGAGAGAGAATCGGAGGAGCTCACCAGATCTGAGTGTGTGTAACAAATGAGAGGCTTAACCTAAAATGAAGAACATAAGACTTTATATACCCCTACTGTTGACTCACCCGTACGATTCATCCATCACACATACGAGTTGGCTTCATCAGCCGTACGGGTGATCACTCACTCGTGTCTTCTCATTTAGGTTGTAATTGTGACTTAGCTCAGCATCAACCGTGCGTATGAGCCTGTCAGCCGTATGAGTGAGGCTTCACTCGGACGTCTGACTAAGTCTAACATAGTCAAACATCCAAATCTCGTTCCTGCAGTTGCTGTAACCATATACAAACACGGATAGGATAATAACGAACGATTATGGTGGCCTATAAACTGTTGTACCTGCAATGGACGTGGGTAGATGTCTAGGGACTTGCATAAAATGCATCAACAGAAGGTGTGAGTTGTAAGAAAACGAAGGAGGTGAATTTATAAGAAAATCTCCGACAGAACAATTAAAATGGACGATCGCATTTAAAGCGGATCCTAATTCCTTTTGTTACCAGAGAATCAAATCTTATTACAAAGATTTTCTTCAAATTCCTTGAAATCTGGAAATCAATCATATCTACGTCAAATGATAAGATGAATCTACACTTACTCATTTCACTCTTCTATGTTAGCTTCATTTGTACTCTTCATATAAATGGATTGTTTATCCAAATTATTCGCTGATGATAAAACTCTAATTTTCAGCCTGTATGCATCATGAAAACATACTTATTATCATTCACGACCTTTCCACTCAAATTTCGGGACGAAATTTCTTTAACGGGTAGGTACTGTGACAACCCGAAAATTTCTAACCAATTTTAAACTTTATCTTTATATTATTCTGACACGATAAGAAAAGTTTGTTAAGTTAAATCTCAAGAATTTTAAATTGTGTTCATACATTCATTATAACCTCGACCAAATTCCGACGATTCACGAACCGTTATATATAAATAAATATGTATATATATGTATATATATATATATATTATAACTTGAGAATATTAATAAAGTATTAAACGTATAATACTTTACATGAACGTATTTGTTTCAATATGTTTATCGATGGAATTAGAAGATAATATCAAATGATTGATTTATCAGATACATTATGATATGATTACGGGTCTATGTTATGAGGTCCACTGTGATTTAAGAAATCTATTCTTTTTGACAACATTCATAAAATGGTAAAGTGATTTATAAGTAAGAACGTGAAGTGTAAATAACTTAGATGTTGGATATCGACAAGTTATGTAACTCGACATTTTTCATTAAGATGATTTTATACGTTTATTTAATCTTTGAACTTTATCCCATGCTTCACCAACAAACTGTAATTTAAAAACTTGAAACCTATTATGAATATATATGATTCTACTTTTCTAAAATATTTTATGATATAACGATTTCCATTATTTTAACCTTTAAACAAAATGATTCTTAAAAATATATTTGGTTTTGGAAAACAAAATTATTATATTTATTTGATTTAGTTTCAAACGTACAAAAACGTTTTCAGTTTAAAAAGAACTTTATTATTAAAACGTATATAACTTTTATAAATATCTAGAACCACTTTTGACAACTCATTACTTAACCAGTATGATAAAGATAACGATATTTATATTTTATTTTATTAAATATATATAACGATTTAAATTAATATTATATATAGTTATACGCGTATTATACGTACATAGTTTTATACTTTTACTATACTTAAACTTTACCTTTACTTTATTTTTACTTTACTTTAACTTTAATAATTCACTTTAATAATTCATACTTTAATAATTCACTTTAATAATTCATACTTTAATAATTCACTTTAATAATTCATACTTTAATAATTCACTTTAATAATTCAAAAATCTATTATAAATAGAATTCAATAGGTTTCATTATTTCATAAGAAACTTGAAAATATTTTTCTCTAAACTCTCTCAATCGATTTACATATATATATTTACTCCGTATTATTTCAAGATATTATTAGCATACATAAAATATTACGTCAGAGTGCTGTCCGAGTGATTTCGAAATTATTTTTCGAGTGGGATTGGATTAAGGAAATTATGGGTTATAGCTATGGAGGTGATTGGGTATGGTTCATGGGTATGCTCGTGAGATCAATATAGTGTTTATCATCTCCGTTGCGTCTACGTACCTTTCCTGCAATATTGAATCTCAATATTGATACGTGAGTACTCATAATTTAACTTTTACATACTAATAGTGTATCCCTGACTAGTGCTCGAGTATATAGGATTATGCATGTTTGTACTTTTGATATTGCCTTTAGTTAGGTTATGTTGAATCCTGAATTAGTTATATATGCGACTGAGATAAGGTATAAGATATGCATGTCGTTGGAAAGCTAGCGAAAAATTAAGAACTTTTCATTTAGATATCGAATGATTTCGATGAACGGATTTGAAGTTATAGTCCATCGAATTTTTGTATTATTATTATTAAAAATTATTATTATTATCGTCGTTATTATCGTCGTTCTAGTTTTATCTTATTATTATTATTATTATTATTATTATTATCTTTATCAATAAAAGGATTTATCATTAAAAATTGTTATTTTTTTTATTATTACTATCGTTATTATCGTTAAAGTTATAATTAGTATTATTATTATTATCCAATTATTATTATTATTATTATTATTATTATTATTATTATTATTATTATTATTATTATTATTATTATTATTATTATTATTATTATTATTATTATTATTATTATTATTATTATTATTATTATTATTATTATTGGTATTATTGGTATTATTATTATCATTATTAATATATATATATCATTATTTAAAAATGGTTATTGTTATTGTTATTATTATTATTACTAAATTATCATTAAGATAATTATTAGTATTATCGTTAATAATGTTATAGTAACTATCATTATTAATATTAGTGTAATTAAAATAAATATCTGTAACACCTAATTATTTTGATTACTATTATTATCATTATTACGAACACGATATAAAAGACGATTAAAAGCTATTAAACGAAACGATTAGGAAATAATGGGTAAGAGTATCATGATGAAATTAAAATATTATAAGATATTGATTTAGATAAAATTATCGTTCTTATTATTTTTATCATTACTATTATTATTAAAATTATCGCTAGTATTAAAACTATCATTTTAACAAAAATTATCATTTTAATAGAAATATCATTGTTACTATAAAATATCATTAATATTATTACTATTTTAAATAGATTTATTATTTTAAAGATAATATTAAAAATTATCGTAAATATTAAAGTTATCATAATTAGAATTATCGTTTTATCATAATGTCATCTTAGTAATTATAAATATTGATATTTTTATAATAATAATTATTATTACAAAATAATACAACTTTACTTACTATCATTATAGATATTATTTTATCAAATAAATATTTGATACAAACATATTTTACTACGTGTAATAACTTACTTTAATAATACCTATCATTTTATCTTTATAATATTAAATGAACCCTATAAATTTTATTACTTAATATATATAAAAGTATATTTTATTATATAAATATAATATAAAATTTTATTTATTAATAAATAAATTATATTATTTACTCTAATAAATCTTTTAAAAATATAAAACGACGATATTTAAACTATATATTAATCATGTATAGATTTTTGGAAATTATTTTGAGTCAAATTTACTTTTGTTGACTTTTGCATATTAGTCTCGAGCATTAGGATTGTGGTACACTATGACTTGACCTAATTTGTTAGACAAATATTGACCAACACATAAATATATATAATTAATTTAGGTTCGTGAATTCGAGGCCAACCTTGCACTTGTTCAATGACGTTATATGTATTTTTACTACGAAATACAGTATGGTGAGTTTCATTTACCTTTTTACCCTTTATATTTTTGGGACTGAGAATACATGCGCTTTTATAAATGTTTGACGAAATAGACACAAGTAATTGAAACTACATTCTATGGTTGAATTATCGAAATCGAATATGCCCCTTTTTATTAAAGTCTGGTAATCTAAGAATTAGGGAACAGACACCCTAATTGACGCGAATCCTAAAGATAGATCTATTGGGCCTAACAAACCCCATCCAAAGTACCGGATGCTTTAGTACTTCGAAATTATATCATGTCCAAAGGAGGATCCCGGAATGATAGGGGATATTCTTATATGTATCTAGTTAATGTCGGTTACCAGGTGTTCACCATATGAATGATTATTTTTTGTCTCTATGCATGGGACGTATATTTATGAGAACTGGAAATGAAATTCTTGTGGTCTATTAAAATGATGGAAATAAATGATTATGATAAACTAATGAACTCACCAACCTTTTGGTTGACACTTTAAAGCATGTTTATTCTCAGGTGTTAAAGAAATCTTCCGCTGTGCATTTGCTCATTTTAAAGATATTACTTGGAGTCTTTCATAGCATATTTCGAAGAACGTTGCATTCGAGTCATTGAGTTCATCAAAGATTATTATTAAATCAATTTATAGTTGGATAGTGGATATTATGAAATGGTATGCATGCCTGTCAATTTTTGATGTAAAGAAAGATTGTCTTTTAAAAACGAATGCAATGTTTGTAAAATTTATCATATAGAGGTCAAATACCTCGCAATGTAATCAACTATTGTGAATCGTTTATAATATATATGAACGGGTCCTTTCAAATGTTATCTTTTAAATTATCATTACTGGATAATCTACGTTATGATTTTAAAACCTTTAACGATAAAATAAAGGTTATGGTTTGTTTTAAAAACGAATGCAGTCTTTGAAAAACGTCTCATATAGAGGTCAATACCTCGCAAGGAAATCAATTAATATGAAACGTTTATAATCGATATGAACGGGACATTTCAGTTGGTATCCGAGCGTTGGTCTTAGAGAACCAGAAATTTGCATTAGTGTGTCTAACCGAGTTTGTTAGGATGCATTAGTGAGTCTGGACTTCGACCGTGTTTACTTGAAAAACGATTGCTTAACATTTTTTTTTGTTGAAAACTATATATTATTAACATGTAAATATTATGTGATATATTAATCTCTTAATGTGTTTGATATTGTGTGATAGATGTCTACCTCTAGTACAAATCCTATTGACTCACCTAATAATAATGAAGAGTCGAATATATATTGGGAAGACTCACAAATTCCCGAAGAGGAACCGGAAGAAGAGGAACCGGAAGAAGAGGAACCAGAAGAAGAGGAACCGGAAGAAGAAGAGGTTCCGGAGGAGGAAATATTAGAAACCACTGAAAAATAGATAAATAAAAGAAAACCCTCAACCAATGGACCAAAATTAATAATGGTCAATGGTGTTTCCGCCGAGGAAGCAAAATATTGGGAAGACTACCAATTTTTCGATGAATCGGATCCCGATGAGGATTCCGATGATGTTATAGAAATTACTCCGACCCAATTTGAAAAGGCAAAAGAAAATAATAAGGGAAAAGGTATCAAAATAGAGAAACCTAATTCCAACCCCGATGACCTCTATGTTAACATGAAATATCCCGATGGGAAATACCGTCAACACCCGTATTTCTTAAGTTTTAGCTATAACCCGGGAATATCTAAGCCACCAGGTTTTTCTAGACCATTTGTGAAAAGAACGGCTCGTATTAGGGGTGCACCATATATCCCTAGGAAATTAGCGAAACAAACCAAGTCTGAAGAAGAAGAAACAAGTGAGTTGGAATAAAGAGTTGTAATCATGCGATGTAATATATGTAATATAGTGTGCTTGTGCTTTTATGATATATGTAAAAATTGCTTGTATTGTTTGTTACGTATCTTTTATGAATCTAACCCTCGTCTATTTTTACAGTATAAAAATACAAAATGGATGTTAAGGATAGACAACAAAAAATTTTAGAAGACCTACCCGGGGATATGATTGATGAAATCTTGTCTAGAGTCGGTCAGAATTCGTCGGCACAATTATTTACGGCAAAATTAGTTTGTAGAACATTTGAAGAACGTTCCAGGCATGCCTTAGTTTATAAAAGGCTTTCTTTTGAAAGATGGGGTATATCACATTGGGGAGACCTTAAGTTACGCCGTGTTGTCTTTAAAGCGTTAAATGCGGGGAACCCAAGTGCAATTTTACGCTAGGGGTTAAGTGAAATGTCCCGTTCTTATTGATTAAAAACGTTCCATATTAATTGATTTCGTTGCGAGGTTTTGACCTCTATATGAGACATTTTTCAAAGACTGCATTCATTTTAAAACAAACCATAACCTTTATTTCATTAATAAAGGTTTAAAAAGCTTTACGTAGATTATCAAATAATGATAATCTAAAATATCCTGTTTACACGCGACCATTACATAATGGTTTACAATACAAATATGTTACAACGAAATAAGTTTCTTGAATGCAGTTTTTACACAATATCATACAAGCATGGACTCCAAATCTCGTCCTTATTTAAGTATGCGACAGCGGAAGCTCTTAATAATCACCTGAGAATAAACATGCTTAAAACGTCAACAAAAATGTTGGTGAGTTATAGGTTTAACCTATATATTATCAAATCATAATAATAGACCACAAGATTTCATATTTCAATACACATCCCATACATAGAGATAAAAATCATTCATATGGTGAGCACCTGGTAACCGACATTAACAAGATGCATATTTAAGAATATCCCCATCATTCCGGGACACCCTTCGGATATGATATAAATTTCGAAGTACTAAAGCATCCGGTACTTTGGATGGGGTTTGTTAGGCCCAATAGATCTATCTTTAGGATTCGCGTCAATTAGGGTGTCTGTTCCCTAATTCTTAGATTACCAGACTTAATAAAAAGGGGCATATTCGATTTCAATAATTCAACCATTGAATGTAGTTTCACGTACTTGTGTCTATTTTGTAAATCATTTATAAAACCTGCATGTATTCTCATCCCAAAAATATTAGATTTTAAAAGTGGGACTATAACTCACTTTCATAGATTTTTTACTTCGTCGGAAAGTAAGACTTGGCCACTGGTCGATTCACGAACCTATAACAAATATGTACATATATATCAAAGTATGTTCAAAATATATTTACAACACTTTTAATACATTTTGATGTTTTAAGTTTATTAAGTCAGCTGTCCTCGTTAGTAACCTACAACTAGTTGTCCACAGTTAGATGTACAGAAATAAATCGATATATATTATCTTGAATCAATATACGACCCAGTGTATACATATCTCAGTTTTGATCACAACTCAAACTATATATATTTTGGAATCAACCTCAACCATGTATAGCTAACTCCAACATTCACATATAGAGTGTCTATGGTTGTTCTGAAATATATATAGATGTGTCGACATGATAGGTCGAAACATTGTATACGTGTCTATGGTATCTCAAGATTACATAATATACAATACAAGTTGATTAAGTTATGGTTGGAATAGATTTGTTACCAATTTTCACGTAGCTAAAATGAGTAGTTTTTCCCAATTTTGTTTTGCTTGCCATTTCTTCGTTTCTAATCCGTTTTGAGTGATTTAAGCGGCCACGGTTTCGTATTTAAAGTGAGTTATAGTCGTTTTTGAAAGAGGTATAGGTTTATAGTCGGAAATACAAGTTACAAGTCGTTTTTGAAAGAGGTAGTCATTTCCGTCGAAAGAACGACATCTTGATGACTGTTTTGAAAAACATATTTTCACTTTGAGTTTAACCATGATTTTTGGATATGGTTTTATGTTCATAAGAAAAATTATTTTCCCAGAAGTATAGCTTTTAAATCAAAGTTTTTCATAATTTTTAATTATCCAAACCAAAACAGCCCCCGGTTGTAACTACGACGGCGTAAATCCAATTTTATGGTGTTTATCTTGTTTCCGGGTTTTAAATCATTAAGTTAGCATATCATATAGATATAAATAATGTGTATAGTTGATTTTAAAAGTGTAGTTAGAAGGATTAACTTTATTTGCGAACAAGTATAGAATTAACTAAACTATGTTCTAGTGATTACTAGTTTACCACTTCGAATATGATAGCTTTTTATGTATGAATCGAATGATATTATGAACATCATTACTACCTTAAGTTCCTTGGATAAACCTACTGAAAAAGAGAAAAATGGATCTAGCTTCAACGGATCCTTGGATGGCTCGAAGTTCTTGAAGAAGAATCATGACACGAAAACAAGTTCAAGTAAGATCATCACTTGAAATAAGATTGTTATAGTTATAGAAATTGAACCAAAGTTTTAATATGATTATTACCTTATATTAGAATGATAACCTACTGTAAGAAACAAAGATTTCTTGAGGTTGGATGATCACCTTACAAGATTGGAAGTGAGCTAGCAAACTTGAAAGTATTCTTGATTTTATGTAACTAGAACTTGTAGAATTTATGAAGAACACTTAGAACTTGAAGTTAGAACTTGAGAGAGATCAATTAGATGAATAAAATTGAAGAATGAAAGTGTTTGTAGGTGTTTTTGGTCGTTGGTGTAAGGATTAGATATAAAGGATATGTAATTTTGTTTTCATGTAAATAAGTCATGAATGATTACTCATATTTTTGTAATTTTATGAGATATTTCATGCTAGTTGCCAAATGATGGTTCCCACATGTTTTAGGTGACTCACATGGGCTGCTAAGAGCTGATCATTGGAGTGTATATACCAATAGTACATACATCTAAAAGCTGTGTATTGTACGAGTACGAATACGGGTGCATACGAGTAGAATTGTTGATGAAACTGAACGAGGATGTAATTGTAAGCATTTTTGTTAACTAGAAGTATTTTGATAAGTGTCTTGAAGTCTTTCAAAAGTGTATAAATACATATTAAAACACTACATGTATATACATTTTAACTGAGTGGTTAAGTCATCGTTAGTCGTTACATGTAAGTGTTGTTTTGAGACCTTTAGGTTAACGATCTTGTTAAATGTTGTTAACCCAAAGTTTATAATATCAAATGAGATTTTAAATTATTATATTATCATGATATTATGATATATTAATATATCTTAATATGATATATACATTTTAATGTCGTTACAACGATAATCGTTACATATATGTCTCGTTTCGAAATCCTTAAGTTAGTAGTCTTGTTTTTACTTATGTAGTTCATTGTTAATACACTTAATGATATATTTAATTATCATATTATCATGTTATATATAATATAACAATGTATTAATATGAATCATATATATTTAGTAAGACGTGGTTATAACGATAATCGTTATATGTATCGTTTCTAGTTTCATACGTCAATAGTGTCCTTTTTAAGTATATAACTTATTGTTAATATTTTTAATGAGATACTTGATGATCATTATATCATGTTAAACATATATATTTATTCATTTATGTATCATCATGTCATATACAACTTATAGCGTTCGTGAATCATTGGTCAAACTGGGTAATCAGACGTTTACAAAATTTCCGTTTCAATTAACCAAGTCTTAACAAGTTTGATTGCTTAACATGTTGGAAACATTTAATCATGTAAATATAGTATCATGTAAATATAGTTTTCATTAAACATATAATCATAGAAAGTTTTGGAAAAGTTCGGGTCACTACAGTACCTACCCGTTAAATAAATTTCGTCCCGAAATTTTAAGCGATTGGAGGTGTTGGCTCATCTTCTGGAAATAAGTGCGGGTACTTCTTCTTCATCTGATCTTCTTGTTCCCAGGTGAACTCGGGTCCTCTACGAGCATTCCATCGAACCTTAACAATTGGTATCTTATTTTGCTTAAGTCTTTTAACCTCACGATCCATTATTTCGACGGGTTCTTCGATGAATTGAAGTTTTTCGTTGATTTGGATTTCATCTAACGGAATAGTGAGATCTTCTTTAGCAAAACATTTCTTCAAATTCGAGACGTGGAAAGTGTTATGTACAGCCGCGAGTTGTTGAGGTAACTCAAGTCGGTAAGCTACTGGTCCGACACGATCAATAATCTTGAATGGTCCGATATACCTTGGATTTAATTTCCCTCGTTTACCAAATCGAACAATGCCTTTCCAAGGTGCAACTTTAAACATGACCAACTCTCCAATTTCAAATTCTATATCTTTTCTTTTAATGTCAGCGTAGCTCTTTTGTCGACTTTGGGCGGTTTTCAACCGTTGTTGAATTTGGATGATCGTCTCGGTAGTTTCTTGTATTATCTCCGGACTCGTAATCTGTCTATCCCCCACTCCATTCCAACAAATCGGAGACCTGCACTTTCTACCATAAAGTGCTCCAAACGGCGCCATCTCAATGCTTGAATGATAGCTGTTATTGTAGGAAAATTTTGCTAACGGTAGATGTCGATCCCAACTGTTTCCGAAATCAATAACACATGCTCGTAGCATGTCTTCAAGCGTTTGTATCATCCTTTCGCTCTGCCCATCAGTTTGTGGATGATAGGCAGTACTCATGTCTAGACGAGTTCCTAATGCTTGCTGTAATGTCTGCCAGAATCTTGAAATAAATCTGCCATCCCTATCAGAGATAATAGAGATCGGTATTCCATGTCTGGAGACGACTTCCTTCAAATACAGTCGTGCTAACTTCTCCATCTTGTCATCTTCTCTTATTGGCAGGAAGTGTGCTGACTTGGTGAGACGATCAACTATTACCCAAATAGTATCATAACCACTTGCAGTCCTTGGCAATTTAGTAATGAAATCCATGGTAATGTTTTCCCATTTCCATTCCGGGATTTCAGGTTGTTGTAGTAGACCTAATGGTTTCTGATGTTCAGCTTTGACCTTAGAACACGTCAAACATTCTCCTACATATTTAGCAATATCGGCTTTCATACCTGGCCACCAAAAATGTTTCTTAAGATCCTTGTACATCTTCCCCGTTCCAGGATGTATTGAGTATCTGGTTTTATGAGTTTCTCTAAGTACCATTTCTCTCATATCTCCAAATTTTGGTGCCCAAATTCTTTCAGCCCTATACCGGGTTCCATCTTCTCGAATATTAAGATGCTTCTCCGATCCTTTGGGTATTTCATCCTTTAAATTTCCCTCTTTTAAAACTCCTTGTTGCGCCTCCTTTATTTGAGTAGTAAGGTTAATGTGAATCATTATATTCATAAATTTTACTCGAATGGGTTCTCTGTCCTTTCTGCTCAAGGCGTCGGCTACCACATTTGCCTTCCCCGGGTGGTAGCGAATCTCAAAGACGTAATCATTCAACAATTCAATCCACCTACGCTGCCTCATATTCATTTGTTTCTGATTAAATATGTGTTGAAGACTTTTGTGGTCGGTATATATAACACTTTTGACCCCATATAAGTAGTGCCTCCAAGTCTTTAATGCAAAAACAACCGCGCCTAATTCCAAATCATGCGTCGTATAATTTTGCTCGTGAATCTTCAATTGTCTAGACGCATAAGCAATCACCTTCGTCCGTTGCATTAATACACAACCGAGACCTTGCTTTGATGTGTCACAATAAATCACAAAATCATCATTCCCTTCAGGCAATGACAATATAGGTGCCGTAGTTATCTTTTTCTTCAATAACTGAAACGCTTTCTCTTGTTCATCCTTCCATTCAAATTTCTTCCCTTTATGCGTTAATGCTGTCAAGGGTTTTGCTATTCTGGAAAAGTCTTGGATGAACCTTCTGTAGTAACCAGCTAGTCCTAAAAACTGGCGTATGTGTTTCGGAATTTTCGGGGTTTCCCACTTTTCAACAGTCTCTATCTTTGCCGGATCCACCTTAATACCTTCTTTGTTCACTATGTGACCGAGGAATTGAACTTCTTCCAACCAAAATGCACACTTTGAAAACTTAGCGTACAGTTTTTCTTTCCTCAATACTTCTAGCACTTTTCTCAAATGTTCTTCGTGCTCTTGATCATTCTTTGAGTAAATAAGTATGTCATCGATGAAAACAATGACAAACTTGTCAAGATATGGCCCACACACTCGGTTCATAAGGTCCATGAACACAGCTGGTGCGTTAGTCAATCCAAACAGCATAACCATAAACTCGTAATGACCATAACGCGTCCTAAAAGTAGTTTTTGGAATATCATCCTCCTTTACTCGCATTTGATGATATCCAGAATGTAAATCGATCTTCGAATAAACCGACGAGCCTTGTAGTTGATCAAATAAGTCGTCAATTCTCGGCAGTGGATAACGGTTTTTGATGGTAAGTTTGTTCAACTCTCTGTAGTCAATACACAACCTAAATGTACCATCCTTCTTCTTGATAAACAAAACAGGAGCTCCCCATGGTGATGTGCTTGGTCGAATGAAACCACGTTCTAATAGTTCTTGCAGTTGGCTTTGCAGTTCTTTCATCTCGCTGGGTGCAAGTCTATAAGGAGCACGAGCTATTGGTGCAGCTCCTGGTACAAGATCTATTTGAAATTCAACAGATCGATGTGGAGGTAGTCCCGGTAATTCTTTCGAAAATACATCGGGAAATTCTTTTGCGACGGGAACATCTTTGATGCTCTTTTCTTCGGTTTGTACTTTCTCGACGTGTGTTAGAACAGCATAGCAACCTTTTCTTATTAGTTTTTATGCCTTCAAATTACTAATAAGATGTAGCTTCGTGTTGCCCTTTTCTCCGTACACCATTAAGGGTGTTCCTTTTTCTCGTATAATGCGAATTGCATTTTTATAACAAACGATCTCTGCTTTCACTTCTTTCAACCAGTCCATACCGATTATCACATCAAAACTCCCTAACTCTACTGGTATCAAGTCAATCTTAAATGTTTCGCTAACCAGTTTAATTTCTCGATTCCGACATATATTATCTGCTGAAATTAATTTACCATTTGCTAATTCGAGTAAAAATTTACTATCCAACGGCGTCAATGGACAACTTAATTTAGCACAAAATCTCTACTCATATAGCTTCTATCCGCACCCGAATCAAATAAAACGTAAGCAGATTTATTGTCAATAAAAACGTACCCGTAACAAGCTCCGGGTCTTCATGTGCCTCTGCCGCATTAATATTGAAAACTCTTCCGCGGCCTTGTCCATTCGTGTTCTCTTGGTTTGGGCAATTTCTAATAATGTGGCCCGGTTTTTCACATTTATAACAAACTACATTGGCATAACTTGCTCCGACACAACTTGCTCCGCCATTACTCGTTTCGACACCATTTGTTCCTTTCGTTCTGTTAACCCCTGGTCCATAGACCTCACACTTCGCCGCGCTATGACCATTTCTTTTACACTTGTTGCAAAATTTGGTGCAGAACCCCGAGTGATACTTTTCACACCTTTGGCATAGCTGCTTCTGATTGTTGTTGTTGTTGCGGTTGTTATTGTTGTTGGGATGATTGTTGTAGTTGCTGTTGTTGTTGTTGTTGTTGTTGTTGTGGGGCCGTTTGTTATAGTTGCGATTGATGTTGCGATTGTTGGGATAATTGTTGCGATTATTATTGTAATTGCTGTTATTGTTGTATTGGTGATTCTTATCACCGTTTTCCTCCCACTTTCTTTTGACTTGCTTCACATTGGCCTCTTCAGCCGTCTGTTCTTTAATTCTTTCCTCAATCTGGTTCACTAGTTTGTGAGCCATTCTACATGCCTGTTGTATGGAGGCGGGCTCGTGTGAACTTATATCTTCTTGGATTCTTTCCGGTAATCCTTTCACAAACGCGTCGATCTTCTCTTCCTCATCTTCGAACGCTCCCGGACACAATAGGCACAATTCTGTGAATCGTCTTTCGTACGTGGTAATATCAAATCCTTGGGTTCGTAACCCTCTAAGTTCTGTCTTGAGCTTATTGACCTCGGTTCTGGGACGGTACTTCTCGTTCATCAAGTGCTTGAATGCTGACCACGGTAGTGCGTACGCATCATCTTGTCCCACTTGCTCTAGATAGGTATTCCACCATGTTAACGCAGAACCTGTGAAGGTATGCGTAGCGTACTTCACTTTGTCCTCTTCAGTACACTTACTTATGGCAAACACCGATTCGACCTTCTCGGTCCACCGTTTCAATCCGATCGGTCCTTCGGTTCCATCAAATTCCAAAGGTTTGCAGGCAGTGAATTCTTTGTAGGTGCATCCTACATGATTTCCTGTACTGCTAGATCCAAGGTTATTGTTGGTATGTAGCGCAGCCTGTACTGCGGCTATGTTTGAAGCAAGAAAGGCACGAAATTTCTCTTCGCTCATATTCAAGGTGTGTCGAGTAGTCGGTGCCATTTCCCTCAAAATAGTCAAATGAAACGAGTTAATCATATAGAATATCAAGAGTAGTCAATAGTATTTCGTAGCGTAATATGAACTTATTTATAAAAGCTCTTTCTTCATATTAGCGTTTTATACTCTTTAATTCGGGTAGTACCTACCCGTTAAGTTCATACTTAGTAGCTAACATACCATTTCAACTACTATAATTCTATATGAAAAACTAATCACAAAAAAAAAAAAAAAAAAAAAATCATATTCAAACCTTTATACAATAACTTGCAAACTTACAATACCGCTTTTTTTTTACATATAGCATGAAATATAGCACATAAAACTTTGATACAAAGTAGTTGCGAAGATAATTCTAGTTAATAAATAAGGCGTTCAGCAAAGGCAATAAAGACACGTAATTCATACGTCCAGAAACAAGTCATGCATTCTGGTTTTACTAATACCACTTCCCATCCTTGGTTTTGTGGAACATAACCGTTGTGACCGATAGTAAGACAATGTGTTGTACCGTCGTCAAAAGGATGAAGGTTACGTAATGACCAACAGTCTCGTAATAACCTAAAAACCTCATTTCTTACCCTAATTACCGACTCCGTCACTTGTGGGAACGTTTTGTTTAATAGTTGTAGCCCGATGTTCTTGTTCTCACTTTGGTGAGAAGCGAACATTACTAACCCGTAAGCATAACATGCTTCTTTGTGTTGCATGTTAGCCGCTTTTTCTAAATCACGAAGTCCTATATTCGGATATATTGAGTCAAAATAATTTCTTAACCCGTTGCGTAAAATAGCACTTGGGTTCCCCGCAATATATGCGTCAAAGTAAACACATCGTAACTTATGGATTTCCCGATGTGATATCCCCCATCTTTCGAACGAAAGCCTTTTAGAAATCAAGGCATTCTTGGAACGTTCTTCGAATGTCTTACAAACTGATCTCGCCTTAAATAGTTGTGCCGAGGAATTCTGACCGACTCTAGACAAGATTTCATCAATCATGTCTCCGGGTAGGTCTCTTAAAATATTGGGTTGTCTATCCATTTTGTGTATTTATACTGTAAAATAGACAAGAGTTAGATTCATAAAAAAATACTTATTAATACAAGCAATTTTTACATATATCACAAAGCATAAGCACACTATATTACATATATTACACCACACGAATACAACTATCTTATTCCGACTCGCTCGTTTCTTCTTCTTCGGTTTTGGTTCGTTTTGCCAAGTTTCTAGGGATATATGATGTTCCCCTAATACGAGCCGTCGTTTTCCACATTGGTTTAGAAAAACCTGGTGGTTTAGAGGTTCCCGGGTTATTGTCACAACTTAAGAAATACGGGTGTTGATGATACATATAAAGTTCATCGGGTTTGGAATCAAATTTCTCTATTTTTATGCCCTTTCCCTTATTTTTCTCTTTTGCCTTATTAAATTGTGTTGGGATAATTTCTATAATATCATCGGAATCCTTTTCGGGATCCGATTTATCGGAGAATTGGTAATCCTCCCTATACTTTGCTTCCTTGGCGGAACACCATTGACCATAATTAACTTTGGTCGGTTGGTTGAGGATTTTCTTCTACTTAACCGTTTTATTATTTCCTCCACTGGTTCTATTTCTTCTTCCGGTTCCGATTCTTCTTCCGGTTCCGACTCTTCTTCCGGTTCCTCTTCGGGAACTTGTGAATCAGTCCACGAATCATTCCAATTTACATTTAACTCTTCATTATTATTAGGTGAGTCAATGAGACTTGTTCTAGAGGTAGACATCTATCACATAATATCAAACACGTTAAGAGATTAATATATCACATAATATTCACATGTTAAAAATATATAGCTTCCAACAAAATTTGTTAAGCAATCATTTTTCAAGTAAACACGGTCGAAGTCCAGACTCACTAATGCATCCTAACAAAATCGATAAGACACACTAATGCAAAATTCTGGTTCTCTAAGACCAACGCTCGGATATCAACTGAAATGTCCCGTTCTTATTGATTAAAAACGTTCCATATTAATTGATTTCGTTGCGAGGTTTTGACCTCTATATGAGACGTTTTTCAAAGACTGCATTCATTTTAAAATAAACCATAACCTTTATTTCATCAATAAAGGTTTAAAAAGCTTTACGTAGATTATCAAATAATGACAATCTAAAATATCCTGTTTACACGCGACCATTACATAATGGTTTACAATACAAATATGTTACAACGAAATAAGTTTCTTGAATGTAGTTTTTACACAATATCATACAAGCATGGACTCCAAATCTCGTCCTTATTTAAGTATGCGACAGCGGAAGCTCTTAATAATCACCTGAGAATAAACATGCTTAAAACGTCAACAAAAATGTTGGTGAGTTATAGGTTTAACCTATATATTATCAAATCATAATAATAGGCCACAAGATTTCATATTTCAATACACATCCCATACATAGAGATAAAAATCATTCATATGGTGAACACCTGGTAACCGACATTAACAAGATGTATATTTAAGAATATCCCCATCATTCCGGGACACCCTTCGGATATGATATAAATTTCGAAGTACTAAAGCATCCGGTACTTTGGATGGGGTTTGTTAGGCCCAATAGATCTATCTTTAGGATTCGCGTCAATTAGGGTGTCTGTTCCCTAATTCTTAGATTGCCAGACTTAATAAAAAGGGGCATATTCGATTTCAATAATTCAACCATAGAATGTAGTTTCACGTACTTGTGTCTATTTTGTAAATCATTTATAAAACCTGCATGTATTCTCATCCCAAAAATATTAGATTTTAAAAGTGGGACTATAACTCACTTTCATAGATTTTTTACTTCGTCGGGAAGTAAGACTTGGCCACTGGTCGATTCACGAACCTATAACAAATATGTACACATATATCAAAGTATGTTCAAAATATATTTTCAACACTTTTAATACATTTTAATGTTTTAAGTTTATTAAGTCAGCTGTCCTCGTTAGTAACCTACAACTAGTTGTCCACAGTTAGATGTACAGAAATAAATCGATATATATTATCTTGAATCAATCCACGACCCAGTGTATACATATCTCAGTATTGATCACAACTCAAACTATATATATTTTGGAATCAACCTCAACCATGTATAGTTAACTCCAACATTCACATATAGAGTGTCTATGGTTGTTCCGAAATATATATAGATGTGTCAACATGATAGGTCGAAACATTGTATACGTGTCTATGGTATCTCAAGATTACATAATATACAATACAAGTTGATTAAGTTATGGTTGGAATAGATTTATTACCAAATTTCACGTAGCTAAAATGAGTAGTTTTTACCAATTTTGTTTTGCTCGCCATTTCTTCGTTTATAATCCGTTTTGAGTGATTTAAGAGGCCACGGTTTCGTATTGAACTTGACTTTATGAAACTAAACAGAAAAGGTATAGGTTTATAGTCGGAAATACAAGTTACAAGTCGTTTTTGAAAGAGGTAGTCATTTCCGTCGAAAGAACGACATCTTGATGACTGTTTTGAAAAACATACTTTCACTTTGAGTTTAACCATGATTTTTGGATATGGTTTCATGTTCATAAGAAAAATCATTTTCCCAGAAGTATAGCTTTTAAATCAAAGTTTTTCATAGGTTTTAATTATCCAAACCAAAACAGCCCCCGGTTGTAACTACGACGGCGTAAATCCGATTTTATGGTGTTTATCGTGTTTCCGGGTTTTAAATCATTAAGTTAGCATATCATATAGATATAAATAATGTGTATAGTTGATTTTGAAAGTGTAGTTAGAAGGATTAACTTTATTTGCGAACAAGTTTAGAATTAACTAAACTATGTTCTAGTGATTACTAGTTTACCACTTCGAATATGATAGCTTTTTATGTATGAATCGAATGATATTATGAACATCATTACTACCTTAAGTTCCTTGGATAAACCTACTAGAAAAGAGAAAAATGGATCTAGCTTCAACGGATCCTTGGATGGCTCGAAGTTCTTGAAGAAGAATCATGACACGAAAACAAGTTCAAGTAAGATCATCACTTGAAATAAGATTGTTATAGTTATAGAAATTGAACCAAAGTTTTAATATGATTATTACCTTGTATTAGAATGATAACCTACTGTAAGAAACAAAGATTTCTTGAGATTGGATGATCACCTTACAAGATTGGAAGTGAGCTAGCAAACTTGAAAGTATTCTTGATTTTATGTAACTAGAACTTGTAGAATTTATGAAGAACACTTAGAACTTGAGAGAGATCAATTAGATGAAGAAAATTGAAGAATGAAAGTGTTTGTAGGTGTTTTTGGTCATTGGTGTATGGATTAGATATAAAGGATATGTAATTTTGTTTTCATGTAAATAAGTCATGAATGATTACTCATATTTTTGTAATTTTATGAGATATTTCATGCTAGTTGCCAAATGATGGTTCCCACATGTGTTAGGTGACTCACATGGGCTACTAAGAGCTGATCATTGGAGTGTATATACTAATAGTACATACATATAAAAGCTGTGTATTGTACGAGTACGAATACGGGTGCATACGAGTAGAATTGTTGATGAAACTGAACGAGGATGTAATTGTAAGCATTTTTGTTAAGTAGAAGTATTTTGATAAGTGTCTTGAAGTCTTTCGAAAGTGTATGAATACATATTAAAACACTACATGTATATACATTTTAACTGAGTCGTTAAGTCATCGTTAGTCGTTACATGTAAGTGTTGTTTTGAGACCTTTAGGTTAACGATCTTGTTAAATGTTGTTAACCCAAAGTTTATAATATCAAATGAGATTTTAAATTATTATATCATCATGATATTATGATATATTAATATATCTTAATATGATATATACATTTAAATGTCGTTACAACGATAATCGTTACATATATGTCTCGTTTCGAAATCCTTAAGTTAGTAGTCTTGTTTTTACTTATGTAGTTCATTGTTAATACACTTAATGATATATTTAATTATCATATTATCATGTTATATATAATATAACAATGTATTAATATGCTTCATATATATTTAGTAAGACGTGGTTATAACGATAATCGTTATATGTATCGTTTCGAGTTTCATACGTCAATAGTCTCCTTTTTAAGTATATAACTTATTGTTACTATTTTTAATGAGATACTTGATGCTCATTATATCATGTTAAACATATATATTTAGTCATTTACGTATCATCATGTCATATACAACTTATAGCGTTCATGAATCATTGGTCAATCTGGGTAATCAGACGTTTACAAAATTTCCGTTTCAATTAACCAAGTCTTAACAAGTTTGATTGCTTAACATGTTGGAAACATTTAATCATGTAAATATAGTTTTCATTAAACATATAATCATAGAAAGTTTCAGAAAAGTTCGGGTCACTACATTAAGTACCTATATTAACTCAACATATCCCAACATAGGACTTCGTGCTTTAGAAAGAGCTTCTAACATGCAACATAAAGAAGCATGTTATGCTTACGGGTTAGTGATGTTCGCTTCTCACCAAAGAGAGAAAAAGAACATAGGATTGCAACTTTTAAATAAAACCTTCCGACAAGTGACGGATTCAGTAGTTGGGGTGAGAAACAAGGTTTTTAGATTGTTACGGGGCTGTTGGGCATTACGAAACCCTCGTCCTTTTGACGACGTTACAACATGCTGCCTAGCCAACGGTCACAATGGTTATCTTCCACATAACCAAGGATGGGAAATAATATTAGTACAACCAGAATGCATGACTTGTTTCTGGACCTATGAATTACGTATCTTTATTGCTTTAGCGGAACGACTTGCGTTAAACTAGAATTGTCTTCGCAATTGCCTTGTATCAATGTTATTGTGTGCTATATTTCATGCTATATGTAAAATAGCGGTATTGTAAGTTTGTAAAATATTGTAAAAAAGTTTGAACGTGAAATATTATTGTAATCAGTTTCTCATATAGAATTGTAGTAGTTGAATTGTATTTTAGCTATTAAGTATGAAATTAACGGGTAGGTATGTGATGACCCGGAAATTTCCGATCAAATTTAAACTTTAATCTTTATATGTTTCCGACACGATAAGCAAAAATCTGTAATGTTGAGTCTCAAAAAAATTTTGGAACTATATTCATTTAATCAATTACCCTTTTGACTGTGCTCGATGATTCACGAACAATTGTGTACAAATAAATATGTAGAGTAATATACAAAATAAATAAGATGTTATATAAAAAATATATATATAAATGAAGTATATTGAATACATATTTATGGTTTCGAATTTATCTAAAAAATGTTTGTAACACTCAATTGTCATTCGATCGATATTAAGCAAGTTATAAGAGTTCATTTTTAACCCTTTTATTTTATGAGTCGTCATATTTGTCCCATTTACCTGGACCTTTTAATGAATATTACGAGTAACATAAATAAAATAAATAAATAACATAATTGTACGTAGTTGAAATTCAACAATCAACATAAAACATTAAAATACTACTAGTATCTTGTTTGAAGCCACTTTTATATATTTATTTATTTATCCGAATATAAGAATATGGTGAGTCAGTAATTTTGGTTATTGTATAAGATTTAAAATTGAACATCCATAAAAGTTGTAACTCTTTAGTGTTGTAAACATGTTCTGTTTGAGATTTCACACATCTTTTATAGAAATTCTAAACAAATCTAGTGACTATGACTTAATATCATGTACTATTTTTTTTGTAAAATCACATGTTTCTTAGTTCGTAAGATTTTTTTTATTTTCTTAATTCTTTACCCTTTTTGATATAAGTGCTCTCAGTTCAAGTTGTAGTTAAATTATATTTAAGGGTTTGGTGTTATCTAGCATTATATAAAATAAACCCCACATGATAAAAGAGATATGACAAATTTCACAAAATTTAGTCCCACTTGAAGAAGTATTAGAAGCCACAATGAGAAAAATAAATTATCAACACAATATAATATAATGGAGGCGGCTACTTTTGGTACCTTTGCTAGATACCCGTGACTTATCTCTCGTTTCTTTACAAATCACAGCATTAGACTTTCATATATTTGAGTTAAATTATTATTGTTACTGTTAGTTCCTCACTTTGAAATAAGGAATTACTTTATAAGTCATATTCACCTTTTGTGTTATTATTAAAATTGTGGCGATGCCATCAAATCCTTGTTACTACGTAGTAATCATGTACACATAGACATTATTGTCTTTTCATATTATATACATCACCTTCTAACACTCACAACAACCACAAACTCTTTTTATATTTATATATACACATATTATATATGCAATGAGTGAGAAAAAACAAAACACACATCCTTTTCTAATTTAAAAAAAAAAAACAACTTTATGTTAATTATCTATCTTGTCCACTTTTTCTTTTTTCTAAATTGTTTCCATTTGATTCCATCGACATCCACACATGCATTATGAAAAGAGAGACCCACACCCTTTTGTATATCATTTCCTATCTTCTTTACATTAACATAGCATATTCATCAACTCATTCTTCTTCTTCTTCTTCAGTACAACCGCTTGATCCACATGAATGAAAACCACCGCTACTATTACATTTCTATTTCGGGTTTCCATACGCGTGAACCCACACCCAACAAGACCTACTTGCTGTTGTTTCTACTCGCCACCACCTCATCACCATGTTTGATCACCAACGACAACCATTCACACACCACCTTTAATGGCTACCAACATCATCTTCATTTTTTTTTTTAACTCCTTCTGTTCTATTCGAAGTAATAAAAAAAAAACACTGCATATTTACAACCGCTATAAGATAGTCTCTTGAGGGAATCGAGCGAGAAGCGACAAGTTTTCGAAAGTTAAATTACATTGAAAGGTATATCTTAACAAAACTTAAATTATGATCTTATTAATATGTTATTAATTTTGTTGATGATAAGATGTTTATATTTACATATGAAAAGTCACCAATTTTGATTACGTAGATAAAACGATCTATTAGAAACGAGTTATGACGAATTAATGTATAAGAACTTATAGTAATGATTATAATATAAATAGTCTTATATAGTTACTTCAGTTAATTTATTTATTAATTTAGATTAAATTAAATAGATTAACAGTTGGAAATTCCTACATACTATATTGATTAAATATGATCAGTAGATATATATATATAAAAAAAAAAGAATAAAAAAAAAGTTAAGTTAGCTCAATGGTCAAGGTCGCTCATTTCGTTTACTCGTCTAAAGTGGTGTAGGTTCAAATCCCATAACCGAATTTTTTTTTTTTTATTTACAATTTATAATGTACATGTAGGTAGAAGTATTTAATTAGGAACTATCAAATTGAATGCTAATCATTTGTAAATGAAACCGGGCCTTATTTAGATTTAGGATTTTATAGTGGGCTTATGGATTGATTTCATTAGTTGGGCCATTATTGTATTAAGTGGTTTTGCTAATGGACTATTGATTGTTTGGCATATGTTATGAAACATGATAATGATGAATGACGAGTTAAAAAGATTTAACTAGCGATATAATTAGAAAAATAGAATGGATCATATGGTTTAGGGAGTTATCGGGTTTCGAGAGGTCGCGGGTTCGAGTCTGGTCTGAGGCATTTATTTTTAGAAAAGGCTTGAAGGTAGTTTACTCCTTTTAATTATTATTATTACTATTATCATTATTATTATTATTATTATTAATATTATTATTATCATTACTACTAAAAGTATCATTAATTTTTAAATCTATCATTTTATTAAAAACTAGTATTATTATTAAGAATATTATTAGTAGTATCACTATTACTAACATTATAAATATTATTAAAAACTAGCTTTTTATATAAAAACTTTCATTTTTGTATTAATATTGTTATTAAACCTAATAGTATTATTATCATTATTTTAACATTTTCATTAAATTAACTAACAGATGAAATTTAGATAACAATATATTTGATACACATAACTTAACAAAAATTTAATATATTTTTAATAAATTTATATTTGTTCGATTACAACCATGTATATTAATAAATATACAAATGATATAGGTTCGTGAATCTGAGGCCAACCCTGCATTGTTCAGTTGTTCAAATTAGTCACATGTATTTTTACTACAAAATACATTAGGTGAGTTTCATTATTTCCTTTTTAAATGCTTTCGCAATATATATTTTTGGGACTGAGAATACATGCGCTGCTTTTATAAATGTTTTACGAGATGGACACAAGTGATCGAAACTACATTCTATGGTTGGATTATCTAATCGAATATGCCCTTTTTATATAGTCTGGTAATCTAAGAATTAGGGAACAGAAACCCTAATTGACGCGAACTCTAAAGATAGATCTATTGGGCCCAACAAGCCCCATCCAAAGTACCGGATGCTTTAGTACTTCGAAATTTATATCATGTCCGAAGGAGGATCCCGGAATGATGGGGATATTCTTATATGTATATTGTGAATGTCGGTTACCAGGTGTTCAATCCATATGAATGATTTTTGTCTCTATGCATGGGACGTATGTTTATGAGAAATAGAAATATGAAATCTTGTGGTCTATTAAAATTATGAAATGATTATTTATGTTAAACTAATGAACTCACCAACCTTTTGGTTGACACTTTAAAGCATGTTTATTCTCAGGTACTAAAGAAAACTTCCGCTGTGCATTTACTCATATTAGAGACCTTACTTGAAGTCATTCATGACATATTTCAAATGACGTTGCATTCGAGTCGTTGAATTCATCAAGATTATTTAAAGTCAATTATAGTTACATATATTATGGAATAGTATGCCTGCCGTCAACTTTCGATGTAATGAAAGACTGTCTTTTCAAAAACGAATGCAATGTTTGTAAAATGTATCATATAGAGGTCAAGTACCTCGCGATGTAATCAACTGTTTTGGAATCGTTTATAATCGATATGGACTTCGTCCGGATGGATTAGGACGGGTCTTCACAGTTGGTATCAGAGCGCTGGTCTTAGCGAACCAGGTCTTGCATTAGTGTGTCTAACTGATAGTTGTTTAGATGCATTAGTGAGTCTGGACTTCGACCGTGTCTGCATGTCAAAAGTTTTGCTTATCATTCGTGTCGAAAATCATCTACTTATTATCCTTAGGAAATTACCTGCTTATCATTCTTAGTCTAGACACATCTTACTGCAATGATTGTATGAATAATGTATAGACAAAATTCGTATCTTAGCATATTTGCTAATTCATATCTTAGCATATCTGTTACTGTAGACTTTGTCTGACAGTTTCCGTAGATTCCTCCGTAACTTATGGGATTTTAGTATTATATATGCATATGTAAATTATGTATTGCAGGGTACTAATCTACATCCTATAATCTATTTCTTATCGAAAATCCTTCATCTGATTGTACGAGATGAATCCCTCAACTAGTTCGAGTCCCTCGGATTCCGACAGCTATTCCGAAAGTTATCCTGACAGTTATTCCGAATGGATAGTCATCTAAGCTCCGAAAGCAACGTCACCAGAATGAATCAACTAATCATCCATCCCCAATTCATCTGATGGATTCATAGTTGACTTAATCAATGGAGACGCGCAGAAGGCGATCCCATCCACTAACCAAATTCACCTTTTGGCGAAGAACCTGAAGCACTTACCGGCGAACCTGTTCGTAACACCATTTCACCCTCATTTCCCAAATATCTCGCCACGACTATATCATAACTCAGATTCTAAACCTTATTCATCCGCTCGTTCCGATCGACAATCATCCCGGAGTAATCGAAGAAGTCAACGAGCTTCGCGCTCGAGTAATCAATTTGGAGAACATGGTGCAAAATGTACCAGCTTCAGCAACATCACCGGCACCAATAGTACAATCAATAACAGCACCAGTACCATCAACAATCCATGCTTCAATATCATCATATGTACCTTGAGTATGATCTTCGTTCTACGTATCGTTCTACCTCATTTATCTTCGTTCGACATGGCGAATATGTAATCTCTAAAGTTTTAGAGATTATTTATTCTAGTTCCAACCGAAAAACAAATGAGTTTAATATCATATTAACTCATTAAATCCATGAATACATCTGAAGAAAATATATATGTATATATGTTTTCATAAAGATTGTAATTAAAATTTCTCTTGTACAAACTGTTAATGGTGAAAATATTTTAACGGGTAGGTAATACCCGAGGAATATTTAGATTTCACATTAATAAGTTACACTGTATATTCTTCGAATCTGATTCAACAGTTATTCACTATCATATTTACAACCATCGAGATACGTATCCGTTCACCAAAGAATAACTATTTTCATTCAAATTCAATTTCATATTTGGATTTTGACCTATCAGAATCCAACAAGTGGCATAATGAAGAAATAATGGACACAATAAAAATTGATTAGAAACAGACTAATTAACAATAATAAATTTTGTTAAGAATCCACGCTAACAAAATCCTAGCTAACTGTTCCTAGCTAACTGTTAATTCCGTATTACATCTTATTTATCGCAATTTAATTATCGCAATTTATTTTATCGCAATTTAATTCTCGCAATTTTATTTATTGTTATTTAATTTCTGTTATTTACTTTACGCACTTTATTTATCATTATTTAATTTCTGTTATTTATTTTACGCACTTTAAATATCGGGACACGTATACAAGGTTTTGACATATCATATCGACGCATCTATATATATTATTTGGAATCACCATAGACACTCTATATGCAGTAATGATCGAGTTCTCTATACAGGGTTGAGGTTGATTCTACAATAATATATATACTTTGAGTTGTGATCGAGTCTGAGATGCATACGGGTCACGACACGTATTAATTAATTCAAATATGATATATTAAACTATATATGAATTAGTGAACTGTCAACTGTGGACTATCGACTGTGGACTAATAAGATTGGACAATTAAAAATGAATTAAAATATTGATTATAACATATGAAACTAAACAATTCTTCAAGTTTGCCACTTGATTTCGCCTTAAACATCATTTGTATCTTCACGATTACATTCTGCGTTCAAACCTTTCATGATTCTTGAAAACACCTCAATCGAGAGGATGAACCAACCGCACTTCATCTGCGGAGGGAAAGATTTATGCATATAGTTATGCACCTGAAAACACTCGGAAACTGAGTAAACGTTTATCATATAGTTGTGCTAATTCATTTAGCGTTATTAGTATCAAAAATAACTTTGCAACTCCTGTTCATGATAGCCAATTTTGTCACAGCTCCATCAAGTCAACTTCGACTCTTCGTTCGAAACAACCTTATTATAACCTTGATATATATACGCGCTCTTTTATTGTTACCGGGGAACCTTTCATATTTTACCATATTACCAGCAGACGTACCAGCAACCTCGTTGCTTCTTGGTTTAAATCTCTCTGATAAATCATTATATTTATTTATTGAAATCCTATCATATACTCATCCGCATCTTGTAACGAATACTGCCATACTAATTACCGGGAATCAGATATCAGTACTTTGAAAACTCACAGCATATCTACATCAACAGTTATATGTATCCATATAACATTTATCTCTTAGAATTATGATTTTTTCATTCTGAAATTTTGAAAAGGCACCCAGCTTACGAATCAATACATTGAATTTTAAAAAAAAAAAAAAAAAAAAAAAAAAAACTGAATGAAGCAGCAGAAACTGTAGACAACCATAAACGACCTTAGTCATCGGGAGTTTAATGATAAAGAATAATGTGTTGGAAAAGCTCAGAAACGTTGGAACTGTAAAACGGATAGAGTTAACCATGAAGGAGACCAAGGACAAATACAAGGACCATACCCTATATTCAAAGAATCCAGATAATTCTGGATCCGTTGAAATCTTTAGAGAATATCTTGCCCCGAAGTCATGTTAAAATCTTGTGGAAAATCTTTCTTCATCAACCATCGAACTTAGAAATTCCAAAATATCATCATAAATATCTTCGATATTTCTGAGGATATTTTCATAAATATTCTCGTCCGAAATTATTTATCTCTTCGTACTATATATATTACATTATAAAGGAAACTACTTTAGTTTCTAAATTTCTTTAAAATTCGAGTTTAAATTGTGAATGTTTTGAAGTAGTGTTGGGAACTGATGCATGATTTAGTATAATATAATGACACTTGATCAATGTGATTATATTACAATAATTCATGCTGAGTTTCTAATGGAACGTGATGATTCACAGATCATAACGTCATCATGTGTCATGTTACACGACTCTTACATTTTCTCTTATATATAAACATATCAAGAACATATTTTCTTGATAGTTCTATCTTTCCCGGATATTCTGGTAATTTACCAAATCAAGATCGTGCCATTACAATTTTCTTCTTAGAACATTAACTATGTTCATTCCGAAATTCATATCTGCAAATTCTGGACCATTACAAACAGCGCTTAATTGCAAGAAGAGGAAACGAAAGGATGAAAACTCCAAAATAGAAATTGGAGTATAAATCGCAGCAAATAGGAGAGAGCATTAACTGTGGATGACAATGATTATAAGAAACAGAAGCATGGACTTCAAAAAAATAAGGAAAGGTATAAATCTCGACAACAACACATAATTTACAAACCGTGTATATCAATACGTATTGCCACGTAAAGGCACGGGAGAATTAAAATTACTATAACCCCAAGGTAATAGTAAAAATAAATAAAATCCTCCGGTGGTAAATGAAAAAGAAGAATGATAGATATGAAAGTTAGGAGTATATCAAGAATCAACACTGGATGGAGCATATTAATGAATGCTTTAAAGTATGAATTGAGGGAGAAAGAATAGAAGGTGTGAGTTGTGAAAAATAAGGAAACGAAGGAGGATGGATTTATAGTGAAATATCTGACAGAGCAATCGAGACAGATTATTGTATTTGATCAAAGAAGATCCCGATTTCCTTAATCGCCGAAAAATCAAATCTTATTACGAAGATTTTCTTTAAATCTCTTGAACTTGGGAAATCAATATTATCTACGTCAAAAGATATGACGAATCTATACCTACTCATTTCACTCTTTGGTGATAGCTTCACTTGTATTCTTCCCAAAATCAAATGGTTTTATCCATATTACTCAATGATGATAAAACTCTATTTATCAACTCATAGTTGTCATGAAAACATTCTTATTGTTATCCATGACGACCTCTATCAAATTTCGGGGACGAAATTTCTTTAACGGGTAGGTACTGTGATGACCCGGAAATTTCCGATCAAATTTAAACTTTAATCTTTATATGTTTCCGACACGATAAGCAAAAATCTGTAATGTTGAGTCTCAAAAAAATTTTGGAACTATATTCATTTAATCAATTACCCTTTTGACTGTGCTCGATGATTCACGAACAATTGTGTACAAATAAATATGTAGAGTAATATACAAAATAAATAAGATGTTATATAAAAAATATATATATATAAATGAAGTATATTGAATACATATTTATGGTTTCGAATTTATCTAAAAAATGTTTGTAACACTCAATTGTCATTCGATCGATATTAAGCAAGTTATAAGAGTTCATTTTTAACCCTTTTATTTTATGAGTCGTCATATTTGTCCCATTTACCTGGACCTTTTAATGAATATTACGAGTAACATAAATAAAATAAATAAATAACATAATTGTACGTAGTTGAAATTCAACAATCAACATAAAACATTAAAATACTACTAGTATCTTGTTTGAAGCCACTTTTATATATTTATTTATTTATCCGAATATAAGAATATGGTGAGTCAGTAATTTTGGTTATTGTATAAGATTTAAAATTGAACATCCATAAAAGTTGTAACTCTTTAGTGTTGTAAACATGTTCTGTTTGAGATTTCACACATCTTTTATAGAAATTCTAAACAAATCTAGTGACTATGACTTAATATCATGTACTATTTTTTTTGTAAAATCACATGTTTCTTAGTTCGTAAGATTTTTTTTATTTTCTTAATTCTTTACCCTTTTTGATATAAGTGCTCTCAGTTCAAGTTGTAGTTAAATTATATTTAAGGGTTTGGTGTTATCTAGCATTATATAAAACAAACCCCACATGATAAAAGAGATATGACAAATTTCACAAAATTTAGTCCCACTTGAAGAAGTATTAGAAGCCACAATGAGAAAAATAAATTATCAACACAATATAATATAATGGAGGCGGCTACTTTTGGTACCTTTGCTAGATACCCGTGACTTATCTCTCGTTTCTTTACAAATCACAGCATTAGACTTTCATATATTTGAGTTAAATTATTATTGTTACTGTTAGTTCCTCACTTTGAAATAAGGAATTACTTTATAAGTCATATTCACCTTTTGTGTTATTATTAAAATTGTGGCGATGCCATCAAATCCTTGTTACTACGTAGTAATCATGTACACATAGACATTATTGTCTTTTCATATTATATACATCACCTTCTAACACTCACAACAACCACAAACTCTTTTTATATTTATATATACACATATTATATATGCAATGAGTGAGAAAAAACAAAACACACATCCTTTTCTAATTTAAAAAAAAAAAAACAACTTTATGTTAATTATCTATCTTGTCCACTTTTTCTTTTTTCTAAATTGTTTCCATTTGATTCCATCGACATCCACACATGCATTATGAAAAGAGAGACCCACACCCTTTTGTATATCATTTCATATCTTCTTTACATTAACATAGCATATTCATCAACTCATTCTTCTTCTTCTTCTTCAGTACAACCGCTTGATCCACATGAATGAAAACCACCGCTACTATTACATTTCTATTTCGGGTTTCCATACGCGTGAACCCACACCCAACAAGACCTACTTGCTGTTGTTTCTACTCGCCACCACCTCATCACCATGTTTGATCACCAACGACAACCATTCACACACCACCTTTAATGGCTACCAACATCATCTTCATTTTTTTTTTTAACTCCTTCTGTTCTATTCGAAGTAATAAAAAAAAAAACACTGCATATTTACAACCGCTATAAGATAGTCTCTTGAGGGAATCGAGCGAGAAGCGACAAGTTTTCGAAAGTTAAATTACATTGAAAGGTATATCTTAACAAAACTTAAATTATGATCTTATTAATATGTTATTAATTTTGTTGATGATAAGATGTTTATATTTACATATGAAAAGTCACCAATTTTGATTACGTAGATAAAACGATCTATTAGAAACGAGTTATGACGAATTAATGTATAAGAACTTATAGTAATGATTATAATATAAATAGTCTTATATAGTTACTTCAGTTAATTTATTTATTAATTTAGATTAAATTAAATAGATTAACAGTTGGAAATTCCTACATACTATATTGATTAAATATGATCAGTAGATATATATATATAAAAAAAAAGAATAAAAAAAAAAGTTAAGTTAGCTCAATGGTCAAGGTCGCTCATTTCGTTTACTCGTCTAAAGTGGTGTAGGTTCAAATCCCATAACCGAATTTTTTTTTTATTTACAATTTATAATGTACATGTAGGTAGAAGTATTTAATTAGGAACTATCAAATTGAATGCTAATCATTTGTAAATGAAACCGGGCCTTATTTAGATTTAGGATTTTATAGTGGGCTTATGGATTGATTTCATTAGTTGGGCCATTATTGTATTAAGTGGTTTTGCTAATGGACTATTGATTGTTTGGCATATGTTATGAAACATGATAATGATGAATGACGAGTTAAAAAGATTTAACTAGCGATATAATTAGAAAAATAGAATGGATCATATGGTTTAGGGAGTTATCGGGTTTCGAGAGGTCGCGGGTTCGAGTCTGGTCTGAGGCATTTATTTTTAGAAAAGGCTTGAAGGTAGTTTACTCCTTTTAATTATTATTATTACTATTATCATTATTATTATTATTATTATTAATATTATTATTATCATTACTACTAAAAGTATCATTAATTTTTAAATCTATCATTTTATTAAAAACTAGTATTATTATTAAGAATATTATTAGTAGTATCACTATTACTAACATTATAAATATTATTAAAAACTAGCTTTTTATATAAAAACTTTCATTTTTGTATTAATATTGTTATTAAACCTAATAGTATTATTATCATTATTTTAACATTTTCATTAAATTAACTAACAGATGAAATTTATATAACAATATATTTGATACACATAACTTAACAAAAATTTAATATATTTTTAATAAATTTATATTTGTTCGATTACAACCATGTATATTAATAAATATACAAATGATATAGGTTCGTGAATCTGAGGCCAACCCTGCATTGTTCAGTTGTTCAAATTAGTCACATGTATTTTTACTACAAAATACATTAGGTGAGTTTCATTATTTCCTTTTTAAATGCTTTCGCAATATATATTTTTGGGACTGAGAATACATGCGCTGCTTTTATAAATGTTTTACGAGATGGACACAAGTGATCGAAACTACATTCTATGGTTGGATTATCTAATCGAATATGCCCTTTTTATATAGTCTGGTAATCTAAGAATTAGGGAACAGAAACCCTAATTGACGCGAACTCTAAAGATAGATCTATCGGGCCCAACAAGCCCCATCCAAAGTACCGGATACTTTAGTACTTCAAAATTTATATCATGTCCGAAGGAGGATCCCGGAATGATGGGGATATTCTTATATGTATATTGTGAATGTCGGTTACCAGGTGTTCAATCCATATGAATGATTTTTGTCTCTATGCATGGGACGTATGTTTATGAGAAATAGAAATATGAAATCTTGTGGTCTATTAAAATTATGAAATGATTATTTATGTTAAACTAATGAACTCACCAACCTTTTGGTTGACACTTTAAAGCATGTTTATTCTCAGGTACTAAAGAAAACTTCCGCTGTGCATTTGCTCATATTAGAGACCTTACTTGAAGTCATTCATGACATATTTCAAATGACGTTGCATTCGAGTCGTTGAATTCATCAAGATTATTTAAAGTCAATTATAGTTACATATATTATGGAATAGTATGCCTGCCGTCAACTTTCGATGTAATGAAAGACTGTCTTTTCAAAAACGAATGCAATGTTTGTAAAATGTATCATATAGAGGTCAAGTACCCCGCGATGTAATCAACTGTTTTGGAATCGTTTATAATCGATATGGACTTCGTCCGGATGGATTAGGACGGGTCTTCACAAGGTACTACCCGAATTAAAACTTATAAAACGCTAATATGAAGAAAAAGCTTTTATAAATAAGTTCATATTATGCTACGAAATACTATTGACTACTCTTAATATTTTATATGATTAACTCATTTCTTTTGGCTATTTTTGAAGGAAATGGCACCGACTACTCGACACACCATAAATATGAGTGAAGAAGAATTCCGTACCTTTCTTGCTGCAAACATAGCCACAGTGCAGGCCGTAATGCAAAATAACAACAATAACTCTGGTTCTAGCAGTGGAACAAATTCCACAAGAAATCGTGAAGGATGCTCCTACAAAGAATTCACTGCCTGTAAACCTCTAGAATTCGATGGAACCGAAGGACCAATCGGATTGAAACGGTGGACCGAGAAGGTCGAATCGGTGTTTACCATAAGTAAGTGCACTGAAGAAGACAAAGTAAAGTACGCTACGCATACCTTCACGGGTACTGCGTTAACATGGTGGAACACCTATCTCGAGCAGGGTGGGACAAGATGCTGCTTACGCACTACCGTGGTCAACATTCAAACACTTAATGAACGAGCAGTACCGTCCCAGAAACGAGGTCAATAAGCTCAAGGTAGAGCTTAGAGGGTTACAAACACAAGGGTTTGATATTACCACGTAAGAACAACGATTCGCAGAATTGTGCTTATTGTGTTCGAGAGCGTTCGAAGATGAAGAAGAGAAGATTGACGCATTTGTAAAAGGGTTACCAGAAAGAATTCAAGAAGATGTGAGTTCACACGAGCCCGCCTCCATACAAAAGGCAAGTCGAATGGCTCATAAACTCATAAATCAAATTGATGGAAGAATTAAAGAGCAGGCGGCCGAAGAAACCAACACGAAACAAGTCAAGAGGAAGTGGGAAGAAAACAGTGACAAAAGTTACCAACACAACAACAGTAACTATCGCTTCAACAATCACAACTACAATCGCACCAATTTTCGCAACAACAAATGCAACAACAATAATCCCAACAACAACAACCACTACAACCACCGTCCCAACAATAATAACAATCGCAACAACAACCATCTCAATAACAACAATGGCAACAAAAACTAGAAAATTTCGTGCAAAAGGTGTGAAGGGTACCATCCGGATATTTATTGTTCGGTAACATGTACCAAGTGTAATAGAATGGGGCATAGTGCGGCAAAGTGTGAAGTTTACGGACCAGGGAATAAAGGAACAGAAAATGCCAACATTATTTGTTTCGGATGCGGAAAGAAGGGCCACTACAAAACTAGGTGCCCAAATCAGGAAAATAAAAATGGTCAAGGATGAGGAAGAGTCTTCAACATTAATGCGATAGAAGCGCAAGAAGACCCGGAGCTTGTTACGGGTACGTTTCTTATTGACGATAAACCTGCTTATGTTTTATTTGATTCGGGTGCGGATAGAAGCTATATGAATAGAGATTTTTGTGCCAAATTAATTTGTCCATTAACACCATTGGATAATAAGTTTTTACTCGAATTAGCAAACGGTAAGTTTATTACGGCGGATAAAATATGTCAAAACCGAGAAATTAAACTAGTTGGCGAAACATTTAAGATTAATTTGATACCAGTAGAGTTAGGAAGTTTTGATGTGATAATTGGCATGGACTGGTTGAAAAAGGAGAGAGCAGAGGTTGTATGTTATACAAATGTGATTCGCATTGTACGCAAAAAAGGAAAACCTTTAATGGTGTACGGAGAAAAGAGCAACGCGAAGTTAAATCTTATTAGTAGTTTGAAGGCGCAAAAACTAATAAGAAAAGGTTGCTATATCATTCTAGCACACATCGAGGAAGTCAAACCCGAAGAAAAGAACATCAGTGATGTTCCCGTTACAAAAGAATTTCCCGATGTATTTCCGAAAGAATTACCGGGACTACCTCCACATCGATCCGTTGAATTCCAAATAGATCTTGTACCCGGGGCTGCACCGATAGCTCGTGCGCCATACAGACTCTCACCCACTGAAATGAAGGAACTCCAGAGCCAATTACAAGAACTTTTAGAGCGTGGTTTCATTCGACCAAGTACATCACCGTGGGGAGCTCCTGTTTTGTTTGTCAAAAAGAAGGATGGTACATTCAGGTTGTGTATCGACTACAGAGAGTTGAACAAACTTACCATCAAAAACCATTATCCACTACCGAGAATCGATGACTTATTTGATCAACTACAAGGCTCGTCGGTTTATTCGAAGATCGATTTACATTCCGGGTATCATCAAATGCGGGTGAAGGAAGATGATATTCCAAAGACTGCTTTTAGGACGCGTTACGGTCATTATGAGTTTATGGTTATGCCGTTTGGATTGACTAACGCACCAGCTGTGTTCATGGATCTCATGAACCGAGTGTGTGGGCCATATTTTGACAAGTTTGTTATTGTTTTCATCGATGACATCCTTATCTACTCAAAGAATGAGCAAGAGCACGAAGAACATTTAAGAAAAGTACTAGAATTGTTGTGGAATGAGAAACTGTATGCTAAATTTTCAAAGTGTTCATTTTGGTTGAAAGAAGTTCAATTCCTCGGTCACATAGTGAATAAAGAAGGTATTCAAGTAGATCCGACAAAGATTGGAACCATTGAAAAGTGGGAAACCCCAAAAACTCCAAAGCATATACGCCAATTTTTAGGACTGGCTGGTTACTACAGAAGGTTCATCCAAGATTTTTCCAAAATAGTAAAACCCTTGACTGCATTAACACATAAAGGGAAGAAATTTGAATGGAAAGATGAGCAGGAGAAAGTGTTTCAATTGTTGAAGAAAAATTTAACTACAACACCTATATTGTCATTGCCTGAAGGGAATGATGATTTTGTGATATATTGTGACGCCTCAAAACAAGGCCTTGGTTGTGTATTAATACAACGAACGAAAGTAATTGCTTATGCATCCAGACAATTGAAGATTCACGAGCAGAATTATATGACACATGATTTGGAATTAGGCGCGGTTGTTTTTGCATTAAAGACTTGGAGACATTACTTATATGGGGTCAAAAGTATCATATATACTGACCACAAAAGTCTCCAACATATATTTGATCAGAAACAGCTGAACATGAGGCAACGTAAGTAGATTGAACTATTGAACGATTATGACTTTGAGATTCGATACCACCCGGGGAAGGAGAATGTAGTAGCCGACGCTTTGAGTAGGAAGGATAGAGAACCTATGCTGGTAAAAGCTATGAATATAATTATTCGTACTAACCTTACTACTCAAATAAAAGAGGCGCAGCAGAGAGTTTTAAAAGAAGGAAATTTGAAGAATGAAATACCCAAAGGATCGGAGAAACATCTTAATATTCGAAAAGACGGAAGCCGATATAGGGCTGAAAGAATTTGGGTACCAAAGTTTGGATATGTGAGAGAAATGGTACTTAAGGAAGCACATAAGTCCAGATATTCAATACATCCCGGAGTGGGGAAGATGTACAAAGATCTCAAGAAACACTTTTGGTGGCCGGGTATGAAAGCCGATATTGCTAAATACGTAGGAGAATGTTTGACGTGTTCTAAGGTCAAAGCTGAACATCAGAAACCATCAGGTCTACTTCAACAACCTGAAATCCCGAAATGGAAATGGGAAAACATTACCATGGATTTCATTACTAAATTGCCAAGGACTGCAAGTGGTTATGATACTATTTGGGTAATATTCGATCGTCTCACCAAGTCAGCACACTTTCTGCCAATGAGAGAAGATGATAAAATGGAGAAGTTAGCATGACTATACTTGAAGGAAGTTGTCTCCAGACATGGAATACCAATCTCTATTATCTCTGATAGGGATGGCAGATTTGTCTCAAGGTTTTGGCAAACGTTACAACAAGCATTGGGGACTCGTCTAGACATGAGTACTGCCTATCATCCACAAACTGATGGGCAAAGTGAAAGGACAATACAGACCCTTGAAGACATGCTACGAGCATGTGTTATTGATTTTGGAAACGGTTGGGATTGACATCTACCGTTAGCAGAATTTTCCTACAACAACAGTTACCACTCGAGCATTGAGATGGCACCATTTGAGGCACTTTATGGCAGAAAGTGTAGGTCTCTAATTTGTTGGAGTGAAGTGGGGGATAGACAAGTTACAGGTCCAGAAATTATCCAAGAAAGTACCGAGAAAATCATTCAAATTCAACAACGGTTGAAAACCGCCCAAAGTCGACAAGAGAGCTACGCGGACAGTAAAAGAAAAGATATAGAATTTGAAATTGGTGAAATGGTCATGCTTAAGGTATCACCTTGGAAAGGTGTTGTTCGATTTGGTAAACGGGGGAAACTGAATCCAAGGTACATTGGACCATTCAAAATTATAGATCGTGTCGGACCAGTAGCTTACCGACTTGAATTACCTCAACAACTCGCCGGCGTACATGATACTTTTCACGTACCGAATCTGAAGAAATGCTTAGCCAAAGAAGATCTCACTATTCCTTTAGACGAAATTCAAATCAATGAAAAACTTCAATTCATTGAAGAACCAGTCGAAATAATGGATCGTGAGGTTAAAGGACTTAAGCAAAACAAAATACCAATCGTTAAGGTTCGATGGAATGCTCGTAGAGGACCCGATTTCACCTGGGAGCGTGAAGATCAGATGAAGAAGAAATACCCGCACTTATTTCCAGAAGATGTGTCAACACCTCCAACTGCTTAAAATTTCGGGACAAAATTTATTTAACGGGTAGGTACTGTAGTGACCCGAACTTTTTCATGATTATATATTATATGAGATTAATATTTACATGAATAAATGTTTCTAACATGTTAAGCAATCAAACTTGTTAAGACTTGATTAATTGAAATGAGTTTATGTAGACAATTGACCACCCCGTTTGCCTAATGATTCACGAACATCATAACTTGTGATAATTATATAATCGTTTTATTTTTTTATGATGTTAGTTTTTATTTTATATATATATAAGATGAAATACAATAAATCAAAGATGTACAACTAAAACACTATTTGCTACAGTAAAACACTATTTGCTACAGTAAACTTTCGCTTTGCTACAGTAAAATACTACTTGCTACAGTAAAATACTATTTGCTACAGTAAATACTATTTGCTACAGTAAACATTTTGCTACAGTACACTATTTACTCGTATTCAATCCGTATTCATACTCGTACAATACACAACTTCTAAATGTATATACTATTGGTATATACACTTCAATGATCAGCTCTTAGCAGCCTTAATGAGTCACCTAAACATGTGGGAACCATCATTTGGAAACTAGCATGAAATATCTAACAAAAATATAAACTAATGGAACCTTATATTCAAGGGTAGGATCACGTTTTTCTTCACCAACCATAAACACATTTTCATTCCAACTTTTATGCATCAAATTACTCTCTCTCAATTCCTCTCTTATTGTTCTAAGTATTCTTCATCATTTTTTTCATAATCTAGCTCAATCTAGCTCAATCTAGTTAACCTAGATCAACATACAAAACAACTACTCAAGAACACTTCATAAACACTTTAAAGTTTACAAGTTTACTTCCAAGCTTTCTAATCCATTCCAAGTAATCATCTAAGATCAAGAAACCTCTGTTATTTACAGTAGGTTATCATTCTAATTCAAGGTATAATTCATATTCAAACTTTGATTCAATTTCTGTAACTATAACAATCTTAATTCGAGTAGAAATCTTACTTGAACTTGTTTTCGTGTCATGATTCTACTTCAAGAACTTTCAAGCCATCCAAGATCCTTTGAAGCTAGATCATTTCTTGTCACTTCTAGTAGGTTTACCTGCTAAACTTTAGGTAGTAATGATGTTCATAACATCATTCAATTCATATATATATATATAACTATCTTATTCGAAGATTATAACTTGTAATCATTAGAACATAGTTTAGTTAATTCTAAACTTGTTCGCAAACAAAGTTAATCCTTCTAACTTGACTTTTAAAATCAACTAAACACATGTTCTATATCTATATGATATGCTAACTTAATGATTTAAAACCTGAAAACACGAATAACACCGTAAAACCGGACATACGCCGTCGTAGTGAAACCGGGGGTTGTTTTGGGTTAGATAATTAAAAACTATGATAAAATTTGATTTAAAAGTTGTTCTTCTGGAAAAATGATTTTTCTTATGAACATGAAACTATATCCAAAAATCATGGTTAAACTCAAAGTGAAATTATGTTTTTCAAAATGGTCATCAAGACGTCGTTCTTTCGACTAAAATTACTACCTCTTACAAAAATGACTTGTAACTTATATTTCCGACTATAAACTTATACTTTTTCTGTTTAGATTCATAAATTTCAGTTCAATATGAAACCATATCAACTTGAATCACTCAAAACGGATTTAAAACGAAGAAGTTATGGGTAAAACAAAATTGGATATTTTTATTTGTTGTAGCTACGTGAAATTTGTAACAAATCTATACAAATCATAACTTAACTAACTTATATTGTATTATACATGTATTCTAACATATATTATGTAATCTTGGGACATCATAGACATGTATACAATGTTTTGACATATCATATCGACCCATCTATATATATTATTTGGGAACAACCATAGACACTCTATATGCAGTAATGTTCGAGTTAGCTATACAGGGTTGAGGTTGATTCCAAAATAATATATATACTTTGAGTTGTGATCTAGCCCGAGACTTGTATACACTGGGTCGTGGATTGATTCGAGATAATATATATTGATTTAATTCTGTACATCTAACTGTGGACAACTAGTTGTAGATTACTAACGTTGGACTGCTAACTTAACAAACTTAAATCGTTAAAACGTAATAAAATGTATTGTGAATATATTTCGATCATACTTTGATATATATGTATATATTTGTTATAGGTTCTTGAATCGATCAGTGGCCAAGTCTAATTCTCAACGAATTAAGAATCTGTGAAAGTGAGTTATAGTCCCACTTTTAAAATCTAATATTTTGGGAGGAGAATACATGCAGTTTTATAAATGTTTTACAAAATAGACACAAGTATGCGAAACTACATTCTATGGTTGAATTATTATTACCGAATATCACCCTTTTAGTCTGGTAATCTAAGAATTAGGAAACAGAAACCCTAATTGACGCGAATCCTAAAGATAGATCTATTGGGCCTAACAAACCCCATCCGGGTTACGGATGCTTTAGTACTTCAATTTTATCATGTCCGATGAGAGTCCCGGAATGATGGGGATATTCTAGACGCGTTCTGTTAATGTCGGTTACCAGGTGTTCACCATATGAATGATTTTTATCTCTATGCAGTTTATGCGAAATGCCTGATATGAGATGGATGTTTATAAAAAATGAAATCTTGTGGTCTATTATTACAATTTGATATATATAGGTTAAACCTATAACTCACCAACATTTTTGTTGACGTTTTTAAGCATGTTTATTCTTAGGTAATTATTAAGAGCTTCCGCTGTTGCATGCTAATTAAGGACAAGAATTGGAGTCAGCATGCTTGTAATATATTGTTTAAAAACTGCATTCGGAGATTTAAATCGATGTGTAATATTATTGTAAACCATTATGTAATGGTCGTGTGAAAAATGTTATCTTTTAAATTATCATTACTGGATAATCTACGTTATGATTTTAAAACCTTTAACGACAAAATAAAGTTTATGGTTTGTTTTAAAAATGAATGCAGTCTTTGAAAAACGTCTCATATAGAGGTCAATACCTCGCAAGGAAATCAATTAATATGAAACGTTTATAATCGATATGAACAGGACATTTCATGGTTGGTTTAGTTGAGTTTCGGGTTTACAAGATGTCTCTGGTTCGAGCCCTGTTGGTGACATTTTTTTCAAATCATTTGAGGTAGTTTTTTTTATTTCTTTTATTATTATTATTATTATTATTATTATTATTATTATTATTATTATTATTATTATTATTATTATTATTATTATTATCACTATAATTACTGTTATTATTGATTGTTGACATCATTATGTTAAAATTAATGATATGATTATTATTATTATTATCACTTTAGTTATTATTAAGTAATATAATTAATATTATTAGTATTATTATTATTAGTAATATTAATATGTGTATTATTGTTATTATTATGAAAATGATTATTATTATTATTATTATTATTATTATTATTATTATTATTATTATTATTGATGTTATAAAAATAACACAAACTAATATTAATATCATTAGTATTAGTATTGGTATTAAATTATAAGTATTAGTATTATTATTGTTATTGTTATTATTATTAACATAGGTATTATAATTGATATTATTATTATTATTAGTATGTTTATCATTAGTTTAAAGATAGATCTATTGGGCCCAACAAGCCCCATTCTGAAATTTGGAATGCTTTAGTACTTCGAAATTTATCATGTCCGATGGGTGTCCCCCAATGATGGGGATATTCTATATGCATCTTGTTAATGTCGGTTACCAGGTGTTCACCATATGAATGATTTTTATCTCTATGCAGTTTGCGAAATGCCTGATATGAGAATGATGTTTTTGAAAAATGAAATCTTGTGGTCTATTATATTATTGGAAATGATTATTTATGATAAACTAATGAACTCACCAACCTTTTAGTTGACACTTTAAAGCATATTTATTCTCAGGTATGAAAGAAATCTTCCGCTGTGCATTAGCTCATTCTAGAGATATTACTTGGAGTCATTCATGACATATTTCAAAAGACGTTGCATTCGAGTCGTTGAGTTCATCAAGATTGATAATAAGTCATTCATAGTTTGGATATATTATGAGATAGCATGCATGTCTGTCAACTTTTGTTGAAATAAAAGTTTGTCTTTTAAAAATGAATGCAATGTTTGTAAAATGTATCATATAGAGGTCAAATACCTCGCGATGTTACCAAATGTAATGTATTCGTCCTTATGGATTAGGACGGGTTGCTTCATGTGGTATCAGAGCGGTGGTCTTAGTGAACCAGGTCTTGCATTAGTGTGTCTACTGATAGTTGTTTAGATGCATTAGTGAGTCTGGACTTCGACCGTGTCTGCATGTCAAAAGTTTTGCTTATCATTTATTGTCAAAAATTACCTGCTTATCATTCTTAGGGAATCACTTGCTTATCATCTTAAGTCTAGACACGTCTTACCGCATTTAGTGCATCGATAGTGTATAGACAAAATTCATATCTTAGCGTATCTGTTACTATAGACTTTTCCTGATAGCTTCCGTAGATTCATCCGTAACTTATGGGATTTTAGTATTATATATGCATATGTAAATTATGTATTGCAGGATACTAATCTACATCCTATAATCTAATTCATATCAAAAATCCTCCATCTGATCATACGAGATGGATCCCTCAACCAGTTCGAATTCCTCGGATTCCGACAGCTATTCCGATATGGATTTCGACTCAAGCTCCGAAGACAGTGTAACCGGAATAGATCAACCAATCAGTCATCACCAATTCTGGCTGAATTAGGGATGGGTTCGAAGTCGACTTAATCAATGGAGATGCGAAGAAGGCAATCCTTTTCACCAACTGAATTTACCTCTTGGCGATGAACCTGAAGCACTTACCGGCGAACCTGTCTGAAACATTATTTCCTCTCTCATTTCCAGAGTATCTCGTCATGATTATATACTACATCAAATTCTAGATTTTATTTATCTGCTCGTCCGAACCGACAATCATCCCGGAATAATAGAAGAAGTCAACGAACTTCGCACTCGAGTAATTAATTTGGAGAATATGGTGCAAAACTTACCAGCTTCAGCAACATCACCGGCACCAACAGTACAACCAACAACCCAAGTTTCAACATCATATGCCTTAATATCTCATTCTGTACCTCGAGTATAATCATCGTTCTACATGACGTTCTATATCATTTATCTTCGCTCTGCATGACGATTATGTAATCTCTAAAGTTTTAGAGATTCTGTATTCTAGTTCTAACGATAAATCAAATGAGTTTAATATTATATTGACTCATTAAATTCATGATTACATCTGAAGAAAATATATATGTATATATGTTTTCATAAAGATTATAATTAAAAATTCTTTTGTACAAATTGTTAATGGTGAAAATATTTTAACGGGTAGGTAATACCCGAGGAATATTTAGATTTCACATTAATAAGTTACACTGTATATTCTTCGAAGCTGATTCAACAGTCGTTTACTATCCTACTTACATCCACCGATATACGAATACGTTCACCACAGAATAACCATTTTCATTCAATTTCATATTTAGATTTTGACCTATCAGAATCCAACAAGTAGCATAATAAAGAAAACATTGGACAAAAATAAAATTTGTTAGAAACAAACAAATTAACTATGAGAAATGTTGTTAAGGATCCACGCTAACTGTTCCTAGCTAACTGTTCCTAGCTAACTGATTACATTTTATTTATCGCAAATTAATTATCGCAATTTATATTCTCGCAATTTTATTTATCATCATTTAGTTTCTGTTATTTATTTTACGCACTTTAAATATAGGGACACGTATACAAGGTTTTGACATATCATATCGACGCATCTATATATATTATTTGGAATAACCATAGACACTCTATATGCAGTAATGATTGAGTTAGCTATACAGGGTTGAGGTTAATTCTACAATAATATATATACTTTGAGTTGTGATCGAGTCTGAGACATGTATACAATGGGTCACGATACATATTAATTAATTCGAATATTATATATGAATTATTGAATTACTAACTGTGGACTACCAACATTGGACAATTAAAAATGAATTAAAATATAGATTATAACATATGAAACTAAACAATTCTTCAAGTTTGCCACTTGATTTCATCTTAAACCTCATTTATATCTTGACGATTACAATCTGTGTTCAAACCTTTCATGATTCTTGAAAACACCTCAATCTAGAGGATGAACCAACCGCACTTCATCTACAAGAAGAAAAGATAGATACATATAGTTATGCACCTGAAAAACTCTCAGAAATTGAGTAAACGCTTAACACGTATCCGTGCTAGCTCCTTTGGCATTATTATTTTCGAAAATAACAATGCAATTCCTTTTCAAATTAGCCAATTTTGTCACAACTCCAGCAAATCAACTTAGACTATCATTCGGATTAGCCTTATTATAACCTTAATATATAAGTTTGCCTTTCATCATCGTTATTGAAAAACCGTTTATATTCCACCACAGTAGCAGTAAACTTATCAGTAACTTCATTGATCTTTGACTTTCCGAAAAATTATTATAACCCTACCATATACCCATTCGCATCTTGTAATGAGAATAGCCATACCAATTACCGAGAATTGACAATCAGTATTTTGAATCTCGCAGCATGTTTACATCAACAGTTATATGTATACATATAACCTTTATCTCTTAGAATCACGATCTTCTATTCTAAAATTCTGAAAACACCCAGTCTACAAATCAATACTTCAAATTCTAAAAAAATCGGAATGAAGCAGCAGAAACTGTAAACAACCGTAAACAACCTTAACCGTCAGAAGTTTGATGGTAAAGAATAGTATGCTGGCAAAGCAGAAAAGTTAGAACTGGAAAACAGATTAAGCAAACCATGAAGGAGACTCTGAACAAATCACAAGGACTAAACTTGTACATAAATAATCTTGATGATTCTGTTTCTGATGAAATCTTTAGCGAATACCTTACTCCTTAATCGCTCTAAATCATCGTGAATGAATTTCTTCATCACAATTTGATTTTGAAATTCTAAGATATTATCGTATCTTTCGTTGTAAATATCCTCAATATTTCTGAAGATATCTTCATAAATATTTTTGTCAGACATTAATTATCTCTCCGCTCTATCTGTGTTATATCATAAAAGAAACTGTTTTAGGTTCTAAATTCTGAAACCTTCGAGTTAAAGTAAGAATGATTTTGAAGTAGTGTTAGGAACTGAAGCATGAGTTAGTATAATATAATGACACTTGATCAACGTGATTATATTATAGTAAGTCATGCTGAGTTTCTAATGGAACATGATGATTCACAGACCATAACATCATCATGTGCCATGTTACACGACTCTTTCATTCTACATAATCTCTAAGCATAATCCGAAAATATTTCCTTGATATTTCTGCTCTTCCGTAATTCCAACAGTTGCTAATAAATCATGCTATTACATTTTCTTTCTGATTAGGAGATTTCCTTAAATTCCTTGAATTCCGAAAAGCAACCATGGCCACGTCAAAAGTTAAGACGAATCTTTATTTACCTCATTTCACTCTTTTGTGATAGCTTCATTCGTACTCTTCAAATAATCGAATTGTTTATTCATATTACTCAACGTTGATAAAACTCTAGTTATCAACTCATATTCGTCATGAAAACATTTTTATTGTTAACCATTACAACTCTACTCAAATTTCGGGACGAATCTTTATTTCTTTATCTCAATCTTTTGTGACAGCTTCACTTGTACTCTTCACATAAATCAAATTGTGTTATCCATAGTACTTAATAATGATAAAACTCTATTTATCAACTCATATTCGTCATGAAAATTTTTTTATTGTTAGCTATGACGACCTCGATCAAATTTCGGGACGAAATTTCTTTAACGGGTAGGTACTGTGACGACCCGAAAATTTCTGACCAAATTTAAACTTAATCTTATATGTTTCCGACACGATAAGTAAAGTCTGTTAAGTGAGTCTCAAAATTTTTGAACCATTTCATGAAAACATTTGACCTTTGGTTATTCCCAACGATTCACGAACAACTATTTGTAATTAGATACATATATATATTTAAATATATATAATTATATATAATAATTTGGAATACAATTTAAAATATTACACGATTTAATTATTATAACTAAAAATGTAAAATAAAATAAACATTGAAATTAAATATGTAAAATAAGATACAAAATAAGTAAGTTTAATTTAAAATGAATCTATATATAATCCTATATGATTTCTATAGAAAATTATTATTATATGTATATTGTAATATATGTCAAAGTGTATAAAATTTAATAATCATTATAAGTTATTATGAAAGGTATATTATATAGTTATATGACATAATCAATAATATGAAATGCTAATATATTAAATTTAATTACAAGTAAAATATAGTTGTATTAGTAATATTATCATTACATCATTTTTTAATATTGGTATTAATATTAATATTAGTATTATTAATATTATCATTGTTATAATTATAATTAAAAGACTATAATTATTAAAATAAAGATTTTATTATAAATGTTAAGAATGATTAAAATTATATTTAGTATTAATACTATTATTATATTAATATTATTACTTTTTATTTACATTAAAAATCATTGTTATAATTATAGTTATTATTATTATTATTATAAATTTTTTTTATCATTAATAAAATTATTATCATATCATTCTTATTATTATTATTAGTCATTATTATTAATATTAATATATTATAATATTTTATAAATTTATTAATTATTATTATATTTAATATGTTTATTAATTTGTATTATTATTAAACCTTATATATATATATATATATATATATAAATATATATATATATATATATATATATATATATATATATATATATATATATAACAGATTACGCATATATATCTATCAGTGCTTTATTTCTTTCTGTGTTCTTGTTACACCTATGATACCAGAGACACATCAACCCTACATGAACTCATTCGATCACCTAATAATTCTCTGCATTAAACCATTCGACTCTTCAATCAGTATTATCAATTATCAATCATCAACGATGCAATACAGCGAATTAAATAGATGAAGGCAGAAACGGGTTTAGTCGCAGTAAGTTTCAATCCATATTTCAGTTTTGAAGATTTCATTAAAATTTAAAAATGCACAGTTATTAGGAATCATATAGTGAAACTCTCTGTAAATTTTCAAACCTTAATTTATCGAATTGATTATCAATTTGAGAGTCAAAGATTAAAATTCAAAAGTCAACTGATTTCTTTATTCTGAAATTCGAAGTCAGATTGATGATTATGGTTCAATTAATGGATCCGTAGTGTTAGTAATGTTATTCCTAACATTTTTCAAGAAGTAATTAAGACCTAAAAACACCAGGAAATCGATTTCGAATTTGGAGTTCATCATGTTCTTCGTGAAGTTCTCTGCATTTTATTTAAATTTTTTTTCTTTTCTTTTCTTCTTCTGCTGATCATTAAAAATAGTCGATTATGTTTCAATTTCACATTTTAAGTCAAACATTGAATTCGCGGTTATGATTGTTGTCACTGTGGTCAATTAGTTTTAGGAAGAAGAAGACTGAAACATAAAACGGGTTAAAGTAATTATTATGGGAATTGAATAAAAAAAATGAACGCACGGATGGTTGGTTTAGTTGAGTTTCGGGTTTACAAGATGTCTCGGGTTCGAGCCATGTTGGTGAATTTTTTTTTCCGATTATTTGATGTAGTTTTTTTTATTTCTTTTATTATTATTATTATTATTATTATTATTACTATTATTATTATTACTATTATTATTATTATTATTATTATTATTATTATTATTATTATTATTATTATTATTATTATTATTATTATTATTATTATTGTTATTATTAATATTATCACTATAATTACTGTTGTTATTGATTGTTGACATCATCATGTTAAAATTAATGATATGATTATTATTATTATCACTTTAGTTATTATTAAGTAATATAATTAATATTATTATTAGTATTATTATTATTATTAGTAATATTAATATGTGTATTATTGTTATTATTATGAAAATGATTATTATTATTATTATTATTGATGTCATAAAAATAAAACAAACTAATATTAATATCATTAGTATTAGTATTGGTATTAAATTATAAGTATTAGTATTATTATTATTATTATTGTTATTATTATTAACATAGGTATTATAATTGATATTATTATTATTAGTATGTTTATCATTATTGTTATTATTAAAAATTGTTATCATTTTGTTTAAAAAGTATCATTTCATTATCGTTAAAACTATCAATATTATTACTATTAGTATTATTACAAAGTATTAATATTATTAACATTAACATTATTATTATTAAGTATTATGAAGATTAACATTATTATTATTATCATTATTATTACTTTTATCACTACTAATATTATCTTAGTATTATTAAAATACTGCCTTAACAAACAAATGATATATATATATATATATATATATATATATATATATATATATATATATATATATATATATATATATATATATATATATATATATATATATATATATATATATATATATACATACATATAACATGACAAAATTAATATTTTATTTATTTAAAATATATAAAATGAATATATAAGGAAATATACATAAGTTATTGATATAAAACTATATAGATATCTAATAATAATATATATTTGTTCAAATTACAAGTATATGTTTTAATATATATACAAATTAAATAAATAATATATAAAGATATAGTATGTGAAATTGTTCGAGTACGGTTATATGTATTGATGAATATACAAATGATATAGGTTCTTGAATCCGAGGCCAATCCTGCATTGTTCAGTTTCGTCGTATGAATATTTTTACTACAAAATATTGTAGAGTGAGTTTCATTTGCTCCCTTTTTAAATGCTTTTGCAATATATATTTTTGGGACTGAGAATACATGCGCTTTTATAACTGTTTTACGAAATAGACACAAGTACTTGAAACTACATTATATGGTTGAATGGATCGAAGCCGAATATGCCCCTTTTAGCCTGGTAATCTAAGAATTAGGGAACATCACTAATTTTGAGAATTAGTGCACCCCTAATTGACGCGAATCCTTAGATCTATTGGGCCCAACAAGCCCCATTCTGGAATTTGGAATGCTTTAGTACTTCGAAATTTATCATGTCCGATGGGTGTCCAGGAATGATGGGGATATTCTATATGCATCTTATTTATGTCGATTACCAGGTGTTCATCATATGAATGATTTTTATCTCTATGCAGTTTGCGAAATGCCTGATATGAAAATGATGTTTATGAAAAATGAAATCTTGTGGTCTATTATATTTATGGAAATGATTATTTATGATAAACTAATGAACTCACCAACCTTTTTGTTGACACTTTAAAGCATGTTTATTCTCAGATATGAAAGAAATCTTCCGCTGTGCATTAGCTCATTCTAGAGATATTACTTGGAGTCATTCATGACATATTTCAAAAGACGTTGCATTCGAGTCATTGAGTTCATCAAGATTGATAATAAGTCATTCATAGTTTGGATATATTATGAGATAGCATGCATGTCTGTCAACTTTCGTTGAAATGAAAGTTTGTCTTTTAAAAATGAATGCAATGTTTGTAAAATGTATCATATAGAGGTCAAATACCTCGCGATGTTACCAAATGTAATGTATTCGTCCTTATGGATTAGGACGGGTCACTTCAGCTCTCGACAAACAGGGCTATGATAGTCATTTCAGTAGAGGCACATGGAAATTGTCAAGAGGTGCTATGATAGTCGCTCGAGGACACATTTGTGGCATACTATACAAAACTCATGTGAAGATCTACACATACAGCCTTAATGTTGTAGAAAAGGAGGCTTCACAAAATTTATGGCACCAGAGACTCGGTCACATGAGTGAGAAAGGGTTGTCTACCCTAATAAAGAAGGAGCTTATCAATGTAGACAAGGATGCTGCGTTAGATCCTTTCAATCATTGTTTGTTTGGTAAGCAGCATAGAGTCTCGTTTAATTCCTCTTCAACGAGAAGATCGGAGTGTTGAGAAAAGCAACACCGAATTATAGCAAACCGCTAGTAATAATTGAAATAGCGACAATAAAGAGACATAGAGATTTAACGTGGAAAACCCCAATAGGGTAAAAACTACGGGCAAAGAAAGAAACGTTTCACTAATATGAATAATAGGAATTACACTTCTCTCTAATTACAAGGATAAGTACCAAGTTTTATATCTCTTGTAATTAGAAGATTTATCACTTACTAATTCTCTATTAGACTACTAGAACACAAGAAGCAAGAATGTGTTGGGATGCATTGAAGAGCTTGAAACCTCCTCTATTTATAGTACAACAAATGAGGGTTAGGTGGAGTAAATCAAATTTGAAAGTCTCATTTGTACCTCAAATATTACGGAAAGGAAAATGGTAGGTAGCCTACCATCACCAACCATTGACTTTTCAACAATCTCCTACTTGAAGATTCGATTGAAGCTCAATCAATCTTCACATGATAATCCTTCCTTGCCAATGATGTTTCATACGTTTCCGCTAGGCCGCATGAGGAACGGCAACAAATAAACTTGTCACGGTTGATTGACTTTGTTAGAAAATCAGCTACATTGTCGTCAGTATGAATTTTCTGCATATCCACGGTTCCTTCTTCCACTTTCTGACGAACGAAGTGATACTGAACTCGTATATGATTTATCTTTGAATGAAATGCCGGATTCCTTGCAAGATGCAAGGCACTCTGGTTGCCACAAAATAGAGTGATATTCTTTTGTTTGTGTCCGAGTTCCTCCAACAATATCTTCAACCATACTGCCTCTTTAGTAGCTTGAGTAGCTGCTACATATTCTGCCTCTGTTGTTGACGTCACCACAACTTACTGCAGTTTTGAAACCCAGCTTACTATTCCACTACAAAGTGTGAAAACATATGCAGTGGTAGATTTACTTTTATCGATATCGCCTGCATAATCTGAATCAACATACCCTTTGACAATAAATTTCGGTTCCCCAAAATATAAAGCAACATCTAAGGTTCCCTTGATGTATTTAAGGATCCTCTTTACCGCATTCCAATGCTCTTTACCAGGATTCGCCATGTACCGACTAACTACTCCCACTGCATGTGTAATGTCTGGTCTTGTACATATCATTGGGAACATTAAACTTCCCACTGCTGATGCATACGGTACTCGAGACATCTCCTTCCTCTCGTCTTCACTGCTAGGACACATAACAGAGGATAACTTGAGATTAGTAGGAAGTGGGGTTGAGATTGGCTTACTATATTTCATATTGAAACGCTCCAAGATTTTCCTCAAATAATTCTTTTGAGAAAGCCAAATCTTCCTATTATCTCTGTCTCGGTGAATTTGCATCCCTAGAATCTTGTTTGCGGCACCCAAGTCTTTCATTTCAAACTCCCTAGCCAATTGAGCCTTCAGCTTATTAATACGATCTTTGTTAGGGCCTGCAACCAACATGTCGTCTACATATAACAGCAAAATGACAAAATCATTGTCCCTAAACCTCTTGAAATATGCACAAGGGTCTGCATAAAGTCTGTTATATTCAAGGCTCATTATGAAAGAATCAAATCTCTTGTACCAACATCTCGGCACCTGTTTGAGACCATACAGAGATTTCTTTAACCTGCAAACCAAGTTCTTTTTTCTTTGTAGTTCAAAACCTTCTGGTTGAAGCATATAAATTTCTTCTTCAAGATTTCCATGAAGAAATGCAGTTTTCACATCTAGCTGCTCTAGATGCAAATTAAATGTAGCACACATCGCTAGAACTACTCGAATTGTTGTAAGTCGAACCACAGGAGAAAATATTTCATTAAAGTCTTTACCTTCTTTCTGAGCATATCCTTTAACCACCAGTCTTGCACGATACCGCTCCACTTGATCATCGCCATTTCGCTTGATCTTATACACCCATTTATTTCCAATAGGTTTTCTACCTTTCGGCAATTGCACAAGTTCCCATGTTTTATTTTTATGAAGAACTTCAATTTCTTCCTGCATAGCTGTCATCCACTGAGATGCATCTGAATGATTCAGTGCCTCGCGAAGAGTTGTTGTTCTCCTTTCTCTGTTAGAAGACAATATGCAACATTGATTTCTATAATATAATCCGAGTGCCACCCTGGATGTTTCCTTTCCCGATTAGAAATACGAGTCGCTGCTTCAGACAACGACTACTTGATTTTCATCGTGCTCTGGTACTGCTTCAGAAGAATCTTTATGAAATTCATTACCCACCTGTATCGGTATAGTTTCTTTTGAAGTGCTAACATCTTCAAGATCTTTGTCTTCTGTAAAGATAACATCTCTGCTGATGACTACTTTGTGGGCAGTGGGGTCCCATAAACGATACCCCTTAACTCCATCAGCATACCCCAAGAACAAACACTTTCTGGACTTTGGATCCAACTTTGTCGTTTCTTGAGAATTGTACATTGCGTACACAGGACTTCCAAATACATGAAGGTCAGAATAATTAACTGGTTTTCCAGTCCACATCTCCATCGGTGATTTCAACTCAATTGCAGTTGATGGTGACCGATTTATCACATAACAGGCAGTACTTACTGCTTCTGCCCAGAATGATTTCCCCAAGCTTTCAGTTGCCAACATCGCCCTTGATCTATCTAACAAGGTTCTGTTCATCCGCTCTGCCACTCCGTTTTGTTGAGGAGTGTATGCCGTCGTGAACTGCCTTTTGATACCTTCTTGTTTGTAGAACTTATCAAATTCATCACCAGTGTATTCTCCTCCATTATCAGTCCTTAAACACTTGATCTTTTTACCAGATTCAAGTTCAACCCGCGCTTTGTAAACTTTGAAAGCTTCAAACACATCTGCTTTCCTCTTGATTGGGTACACCCAACATCTCCTAGTGTAATCATCAATAAATGATACAAAATACTTTGCTCCTCCTAGGGATTGAACTGGTGCTTGCCACACATCAGAGTGAACCAATTCCAGAACCAATTTACTTCTAGAATTTGATGTGTTAAACTTCAGGCGATGCTGCTTGCTGATTACACAATGCTCACAGAAAGGTAGCGATACCTTTGTAAGACCAGGAATAAGATTTCTTTCAACAAGAATCTTCATACCTTGTTCAGACATGTGTCCAAGCTTTTGATGCCATGTTATAGCAGCTTTATCACTTGAACTATTCGAAGCAACAGATGCTTCCGATTCCTGTACCGTCTCGCCTTTCAGAATGTATAAATTAGCACCCACCTTTTCTCCTTTCATAAGTACAACCGCGCCTTTCTTGATTATCATGATCTTCTCATGTATCACCATCTTACAACCAAGATCATACAATTGTCCTAAAGACAATAAGTTCTTCTTCAAACCCTCCACGTGTCGTACACCTTGAATAGTACGAACTGTACCATCGTGCATCTTCAGAATGATATCTCCAATTCCAATGATCTTTAGTTCATGATCATTGCAACTGTATACAGATCCTCCTGAGATACGTTCATATTGTTTGAAACATTCTCTCCTAGGGGTCATGTGAAAAGTAGCTCCCGAGTCAAATAACCAGACATCAACAAATGTCTTTCTGCCTTCATTTGCTACCACTGCCTCACTAAATAAAGCAATCCCATCATCTGAAGTGCTTGCAATATTTCCTTAAGGATTTGAGTTATTTAAACTACGACAATCCTTCTTCAGGTGACCTTTCTTGCCACAATTGTTGCATGTATAGGTCTTCTTCTTTTTAGACTTCGATTTACCATGATTGTGACTCCCACTTGGGCCACGTTCCGTTGATCTCCCTCTTGACACCACCAAGGCCTCCACTTGTCGTGAACCGGCCTGTTTGTCCTCCTTGTTATTGCGCCGATTTTCTTCTTCTAGAATAGCAGCCGCAACTTCATCATAGACTAGATACTCTGAGAGAACATTATTGGTTAAGTTAATAATGAGTTGATCATACGAGTCAGGTAGACTCTGAAGTAAAAGTTCAGCACGTTCTTTTGGCTCTATATTGCAACTTAATGAAGTGAGTTGAGAAAATAGAGTATTCAAAGAATTAATGTGCTCATTAACTGAAGTAGATTCATTCATGCGTAGCGCATAAAGTTTCCTCTTAAGGAATATCTTGTTGTGGAGTGATTTGGTCTCGTACAATTTTACGAGGTGATCCCAAATCTCTTTCGCCGTCTTTTTTTCTTCTATGCTAGACAATACGCCATCTACTAGTGCCAGATGAAGATTTGCGATAGCCTGGCCGTCCATCTCTTCCCATTTTTCATCAGTGACTTCGGCGGAACGTCCACTAATGGCCGCCAAACACTTATCCTTTCTCAGGATAGCTTTCATCTTTAGTTTTCATAACGAGAAGTTACTCCTTTTGAACTTTTCAATTTCGAATTTCGTAGACATTGCTATAATCACGATCTTCTTTTCAACAATACTATTTTTCTGAGAAATAGTACCCGGGAACTTTTATCGAGTGAAATTAGTCTTACTTATTTTCTGATGTGGACGATCCACTCCCGTGGCAACCACAGAGCATACGATAAGTAGATTAATACACATTAGATATTTAGACCTTAGCTCTTGATACCACTTGTTGAGAAAAGCGACACCGAATTATAGCAAACCGCTAGTAATAATTGAAATAGCGACAATAAAGAGACACAGAGATTTAACGTGGAAAACCCCAATAGGTAAAAACCACGGGCAAGGAAAGAAACGTTTTACTAATATGAATAATAGGAATTACACTTCTCTCTAATTACAAGGATAAGTACCAAATTTTATATCTCTTGTAATTATGAGATTTATCACTTACTAATTCTCTATTAGACTACTAGAACACAAGAAGCAAGAATGCGTTGAGATGCATTGAAGAGCTTGAAACCTTCTCTATTTATAGTACAACAAATGAGGGTTAGGTGGAGTAAATCAAATGAGAAAGTCTCATTTGTACCTCAAATATTACGGATAGGAAAATGGTAGGTAGCCTACCATCACCAACCATTAACTTTTCAACACAGAGTTACTCAGTCTGGTACACTCTGATGTTTGCGGTCCCTTGGAAGTTGAATCAATTGGCGGCAATCGATACTTTCTAACGTTTACCGATGATGCTTCTCGAAAGGTGTGGGTATATTTCTTGTGGACGAAGGACCAGGTTTTCGATTACTTTAAACAGTTCCATGTCATGGTAGAACGTGAGACAGGAAAGAAGTTAAAGTGTCTTCGATCCGACAACGGCGGTGAATACTCTTCCAGGAAGTTCGATGCCTATTGCAGATCATATGGCATCCGACATGAGAAGACAGTTCCACGTACCCCTCAACATAATGGTATAGCAGAAAGAATGAACCGAACAATCATGGAACGTGTTCGAAGCATGCTCAGTATGGCTAAACTGCCAAAGTCTTTCTGGGGAGAAACAGTCAGAGCCGCATATTACTTGATCAACCGATCTCCATCAGTACCACTGAATTTTGAAGTTCCGGAGAAACTTTGGTCTGGAAAGGATCCATCATACTCTCACTTAAGAGTATTTGGATGTTTGGGTACGCATATGTATACAAAGAGCTCAGACATAAGCTGGATGCAAGGACCACTCCATACATATTCATATGCTATGGAGATGAAGAATTTGGATACAGATTATGGGATCCAAAGGAGAAAAAGGTGATCAAAAGTAGGGACGTGGTGTTCCATGAAAGCCAGACAATAGAATATATTGAAAAGCCCACAATATCTCAGAAGACAAATGTTGCTGCTCAGGTGCCAGAGGCAACAACGGAATCATTCATGAGAAATGAATTTTCAGTGCAAGATGAAATACCAGAAGTAGAAGATAATGAGGAAAATGACGGTGCTGAGCAAGGGGAGCTACAACCCCATCTGCCAGATGTTCCAGAACCATCACAAGGTGAAGATGATGGTGGATCTCCTCAGTATATTCCAGAAGTCCGTAGATCTGAACGAGGTCGGATTCTATCGAGTAGATATATGGAATCCGAGTACCTTCTACTTACTGAAGATGGAGAACCAGAGAGTTTTCACGAAGCAGTATCTCATAAGGACAAAGAAAAATGGTTGCTCGCAATGCAGGATGAGATGGATTCTCTGCAGAAAAATCAAACTTATGAGATTGTAGAACTTCCACGCGGGAAGAAGGCGCTGAAAAATAAATAGGTGTTCAAGCTGAAAAAGGATGGTAGTGGAAAAGTGGTGAAATATAAAGCACGGCTTGTAGTCAAAGGATTCCAACAAAAGAAAGGGATTGATTTTGACGAGATATTTTCACCAGTAGTCAAGATGACTTCAATTAAAGCCATACTTGGATTGGTCGCAAGTATGAACTTGGAGCTCGAACAGATGGATGTAAAGACAGCTTTTCTTCATGGAGATTTACATGAAGAAATTTACATGGAGCAACCGGAAGGTTTTGAGGTTTCAGGGGATAACCTCGTATGAAAGCTGAATAAAAGTTTGTACGGTTTAAAGCAGGCACCTAGGCAGTGGTACAGAAAGTTTGACTCGTGCATGGTGAGTCAAGTGTAGTGACCCGAACTTTTCCATGTTTATATATATTAATTGAGATTGATATTTACATGATTAAATGTTTCCAACATGTTAAGCAATCAAACTTGTTAAGACTTGACTAATTGAAATATGTTTCATATAGACAATTGACCACCCAAGTTGACCGGTGATTCACGAACGTTAAAACTTGTAAAAACTATATGATGACATATATATGGATATATATATATAGTTAACATGATACTATGATAAGTAAATATATCATTAAGTATATTAACAATGAACTACATATGTAAAAACAAGACTACTAACTTAATGATTTTTAAACGAGACATATATGTAACGATTATCGTTGTAAAGACATTTAATGTATATATATCATATTAAGAGATATTCATACATGATAATATCATGATAATATAATAATTTAAAATCTCATTTGATATTATAAACATTGGGTTAACAACATTTAACAAGATCGTTAACCTAAAGGTTTAAAAACAACACTTACATGTAACGACTAACGATGACTTAACGACTCAGTTAAAATGTATATACATGTAGTGTTTTAATATTTATTTATACACTTTTGAAAGACTTCAATACACTTATCAAAATACTTCTACTTAACAAAAATGCTTACAATTACATCCTCATTCAGTTTCATCAACAATTTTACTCGTATGCACCCGTATTCGTACTCGTACAATACACAGCTTTTAGATGTATGTACTATTGGTATATACACTCCAATGATCAGCTCTTAGCAGCCCATGTGAGTCACCTAACACATGTGGGAACCATCATTTGGCAACTAGCATGAAATATCTCATAAAATTACAAAAATATGAGTAATCATTCATGACTTATTTACATGAAAACAAAATTACATATCCTTTATATCTAATCCATACACCAACGACCAAAAACACCTACAAACACTTTCATTCTTCAATTTTCTTCATCTAATTGATCTCTCTCAAGTTCTATCTTCAAGTTCTAAGTGTTCTTCATATATTCTACAAGTTCTAGTTACATAAAATCAAGAATACTTTCAAGTTTGCTAGCTCACTTCCAATCTTGTAAGGTGATCATCCAACCTCAAGAAATCTTTGTTTCTTACAGTAGGTTATCATTCTAATACAAGGTAATAATCATATTCAAACTTTGGTTCAATTTCTATAACTATAACAATCTTATTTCAAGTGATGATCTTACTTGAACTTGTTTTCGTGTCATGATTCTACTTCAAGAACTTCGAGCCATCCAAGGATCCGTTGAAGCTAGATCCATTTTTCTCTTTTCCAGTAGGTTTATCCAAGGAAATTAAGGTAGTAATGATGTTCATAACATCATTCGATTCATACGTATAAAGCTATCTTATTCGAAGGTTTAAACTTGTAATCACTAGAACATAGTTTAGTTAATTCTAAACTTGTTCGCAAACAAAAGTTAATCCTTATAACTTGACTTTTAAAATCAACTAAACACATGTTCTATATCTATATGATATGCTAACTTAATGATTTAAAACCTGAAAACACGAAAAACACCGTAAAACCGGATTTACGCCGTCGTAGTAACACCGCGGGCTGTTTTGGGTTAGTTAATTAAAACTATGATAAGCTTTGATTTAAAAGTTGTTATTCTGAGAAAATGAGTTTTATTATGAACATGAAACTATATCCAAAAATTATGGTTAAACTCAAAGTGGAAGTATGTTTTCTAAAATGGTCATCTAGACGTCGTTCTTTCGACTGAAATGACTACTTTTACAAAAACGACTTGTAACTTATTTTTCCGACTATAAACCTATACTTTTTCTGTTTATATTCATAAAATAGAGTTCAATATGAAACCATAGCAATTTGATTCACTCAAAACGGATTTAAAATGAAGAAGTTATGGGTAAAACAAGATTGGTTAATTCTTCTCATTTTAGCTACGTGAAAATTGGTAACAAATCTATTCCAACCATAACTTAATCAACTTGTATTGTATATTATGTAATCTTGAGATACCATAGACACGTATACAATGTTTCGACCTATCATGTCGACACATCTATATATATTTCGGAACAACCATAGACACTCTATATGTGAATGTTGGAGTTAGCTATACAGGGTTGAGGTTGATTCCAAAATATATATAGTTTGAGTTGTGATCAATACTGAGATACGTATACACTGGGTCGTGGATTGATTCAAGATAATATTTATCGATTTATTTCTGTACATCTAACTGTGGACAACTAGTTGTAGGTTACTAACGAGGACAGCTGACTTAATAAACTTAAAACATCAAAATATATTAAAAGTGTTGTAAATATATTTTGAACATACTTTGATATATATGTATATATTGTTATAGGTTCGTGAATCAACCAGTGGTCAAGTATTACTTCCCGACGAAGTAAAAATCTGTGAAAGTGAGTTATAGTCCCACTTTTAAAATCTAATATTTTTGGGATGAGAATACATGCAGGTTTTATAAATGATTTACAAAATAGACACAAGTACGTGAAACTGCATTCTATGGTTGAATTATAGAAATCGAATATGCCCCTTTTTATTAAGTCTGATAATCTAAGAATTAGGGAACATACACCCTAATTGACGCGAATCCTAAAGATAGATCTATTGGGCCTAACAAACCCCATCCAAAGTACCGGATGCTTTAGTACTTCGAAATTTATATCATATCCGAAGGGTGTCCCGGAATGATGGGGATATTCTTATATATATGCATCTTGTTAATGTCGGTTACCAGGTGTTCACCATATGAATGATTTTTATCTCTATGTATGGGATGTGTATTGAAATATGAAATCTTGTGGTCTATTGTTACGATTTGATACATATAGGTTAAACCTATAACTCACCAACATTTTTGTTGACGTTTTAAGCATGTTTATTCTCAGGTGATTATTAAGAGCTTCCGCTGTCGCATACTTAAATAAGGACGAGATTTGGAGTCCATGCTTGTATGATATTGTGTAAAAACTGCATTCAAGAAACTTATTTTGTTGTAACATATTTGTATTGTAAACCATTATGTAATGGTCGTGTGTAAACAGGATATTTTAGATTATCATTATTTGATAATCTACGTAAAGCTTTTAAACCTTTATTGATGAAATAAAGGTTATGGTTTGTTTTAAAATGAATGCAGTCTTTGAAAAACGTCTCATATAGAGGTCAAAACCTCGCAACGAAATCAATTAATATGGAACGTTTTTAATCAATAAGAACGGGACATTTCAGTTGGTATCCGAGCGTTGGTCTTAGAGAACCAGAATTTTGCATTAGTGTGTCTTATCGAGTTGTTAGGATGCATTAGTGAGTCTGGACTTCGACCGTGTTTACTTGAAAAATGATTGCTTAACAAATTTTGTTGGAAACTATATATTTTTAACATGTGAATATTATGTGATATATTAATCTCTTAACGCGTTTGATATTATGTGATAGATGTCTACCTCTAGAACAAGTCCCATTGACTCACCTAATAATAATAAAGAGTCAAATGTAAATTGGAATGATTCGTGGACTGATTCACAAGTTCCCGAAGAGGAACCGGAAGAAGAGTCGGAACCGGAAGAAGAATCGGAACCGGAAGAAGAATCGGAACCGGATGAAGAAATAGAACCGGTGGGGGAAATAATAAAACGGTTAAGTAAAAGAAAATCCTCAACCAACCGACCAAGGTTAATTATGGTCAATGGTGTTTCCGCCAAGGAAGCAAAATATTGGGAGGATTACCAATTCTCCGATGAATCGGATTCCGACGAGAATTCCGATGATGTTATAGAAATTACCCCAACTGAATTTAAAAAGGCAAAAGAAAATAATAAGGGAAAGGGCATAAAAATAGAGAAATCTAATTCCAACCCCGATGAACTTTATATGTATCGTCAACCCCCGAAGTCCTTAAGTTGTAACAATGACCCGGGAACCTCTAAACCACCAGATTTTTCTAAACCAATGTGGATAACGACGGCTCGTATTAGGGGAAAATCATATATCCCTAGAAACTTGGCAAAACGAACCAAAACCGAAGAAGAAGAAGAAACAAGTGAGTCGGAATAAGATAGTTGTATTCATGTGGTGTAATATATGTAATATAGTGTGCTTATGCTTTATGATATATGTAAAAATTGCTTGTATTAATAAGTATTTTTTTTATGAATCTAACTCTTGTCTATTTTACAGTATAAAAACGCAAAATGGATAGACAACCCAATATTTTAAGAGACCTACCCGGAGACATGATTGATGAAATCTTGTCTAGAGTCGGTCAGAATTCCTCGGCACAACTATTTAAGGCGAGATCAGTTTGTAAGACATTCGAAGAACGTTCCAAGAATGTCTTGGTTTATAAGAGACTTTCGTTTGAAAGATGGGGGATATCACATTGGGAAACCCATAAGTTACGATGTGTTTACTTTGATGCATATATTGCGGGGAACCCAAATGCTATTTTACGCAACGGGTTAAGAAATTATTTTGACTCAATGTATCCGAATATAGGACTTCATGATTTAGAAAAAGCGGCTAACATGCAACATAAAGAAGCATGCTATGCTTATGGGTTAGTAATGTTCGCTTCTCACCAAAGTGAGAAAAAGAACATCGGGCTACAGCTATTAAACAAAACGTTCCCACAAGTGACGGAGTCGGTAATTGGGGTAAGAAATGAGGTTTTTGGATTGTTACGGGACTGTTGGACATTACGTAACCCTCGTCCCTTTGATGACGTTACAACACGCTGTCTTATCAACGGCCATAACGGTTATGTTGCACAAGACCAAGGATGGGAAGTAGTCCTAGTAAAACCAGAATGCATGACTTGTTTCTGGACGTATGAATTACGTGTCTTTATTGCCTTTGCTGAACGACTTGTGTACTAGCTAGAATTATCTTCACAACTATCTTGTATCAAAGTTATTGTGTGCTATATTTCATGCTTTATGTAAAATAAGCGGTATTGTAAGTTTGTAAAATATTGTATAAAAGTTTGAACGTGAAATATTATTATAATCAGTTTTTCATATAGAATTGTAGTAGTTGAATTGTATATTAGCTACTAAGTATGAACTTAACGGGTAGGTACTACCCGAATTTAAACTTATAAAACGCTAATATGAAGAAAAAGCTTTTATAAATGAGTTCATATTATGCTACGAAATACTATTAACTACTCTTAATATTCTGTATGATTAACTTGTTCCATTTGACTATTTTGAAGGAAATGGCACCGACTACTCGACACACCGTGAATATGAATGAAGAGGAATTCCGTACTTTTCTAGCTTCAAACATAGCCGCAGTACAGGCTGCGCTACATACCAACAATAACCTTGGATCTAGCAGTACAGGAAATCGTGTAGGATGCACCTACAAAGAATTCACTGCCTACAAACCTTTGGAATTTGATGGAACCGAAGGACCGATCGGATTGAAACGGTGGACCGAGAAGGTTGAATCGGTGTTTGCCATAAGTAAGTGTACTGAAGAGGACAAAGTGAAGTATGCTACGCATACCTTCACAGGTTCTGCGTTAACATGGTGGAATACCTATCTAGAGCAAGTGGGACAAGACGATGCGTACGCACTACCGTGGTCAGCATTCAAGCACTTGATGAACGAGAAGCACCGTCCCAGAACCGAGGTCAATAAGCTCAAGACAGAACTTAGAGGGTTACGAACCCAAGGATTTGATATTACCACGTACGAAAGACGATTCACAGAATTGTGCCTATTGTGTCCGGGAGCATTCGAAGATGAGGAAGAGAAGATCGACGCATTTGTGAAAGGATTACCGGAAAGAATCCAAGAAGATATAAGTTCACACGAGCCCGCCTCCATACAACAGGCATGTAGAATGGCTCACAAACTAGTGAACCAGATTGAAGAAAGAATTAAAGAACAGACTGCTGAAGAGGCCAATGTGAAGCAAGTCAAAAGAAAGTGGGAGGAAAACGGTGATAAGAATCACCAATACAACAACAGCAATTACAACAATAATCGCAACAATTATCCCAACAATCGCAACATCAATCGCAACTACAACAAACGGCCCAACAACAACAACAACAACAACAACAACAACAGCAACTACAACAATCATCCCAACAACAATAATAACCGCAACAACAACAACAATCAGAAGCAGCTATGCCAAAGGTGTGAAAAGTATCACTCGGGGTTCTGCACCAAATTTTGCAACAAGTGTAAAAGAAATGGTCATAGCGCGGCGAAGTGTGAGGTCTACGGACCAGGGGTTAATAGAACGAAAGGAACAAATGGTGTCGGAACGAGTAATGGCGGAGCAAGTAGTGTCGGAGCAAGTTATGCCAATGTAGTTTGTTATAAATGTGGAAAACCGGGCCACATTATTAGAAATTGCCCGAACCAGGAGAACACGAATGGACAAGGCCGCGGAAGAGTTTTCAATATTAATGCGGCAGAGGCACAGGAAGACCCAGAGCTTGTTACGGGTACGTTTCTTATTGACAATAAATCTGCTTACGTTTTATTTGATTCGGGTGCGGATAGAAGCTATATGAGTAGAGATTTTTGTGCTAAATTAAGTTGTCTATTGACGCCTTTGGATAGTAAATTTTTACTCGAATTAGCAAATGGTAAATTAATTTCAGCAGATAATATATGTCGGAATCGAAAAATTAAACTGGTTAGCGAAACATTTAAGATTGATTTGATACCAGTAGAGTTAGGGAGTTTTGATGTGATAATCGGTATGGACTGGTTGAAAGAAGTGAAAGCAGAGATCGTTTGTTACAAAAATGCAATTCGCATTATACGAGAAAAAGGAAAACCCTTAATGGTGTACGGAGAAAAGGGCAAAACGAAGCTACATCTTATTAGTAATTTGAAGGCACAAAAACTAATAAGAAAAGGTTGCTATGCTATTCTAGCGCACGTCGAGAAAGTACAAACTGAAGAAAAGAGCATCAATGATGTTCCCATTGCAAAAGAATTTCCCGATGTATTTCCGAAAGAATTACCGGGATTACCCCCACATCGATCCGTTGAATTTCAAATAGATCTTGTACCAGGAGCTGCACCAATAGCTCGTGCTCCTTACAGACTCGCACCCAGCGAGATGAAAGAACTGCAAAGCCAATTACAAGAACTTTTAGAGCGTGGTTTCATTCGACCAAGCACATCACCGTGGGGAGCTCCTGTTTTGTTTGTCAAGAAGAAAGATGGTACATTCAGGTTGTGTATCGACTACCGAGAGTTGAACAAACTTACCATCAAGAACCGCTACCCACTACCGAGAATCGACGACTTATTTGATCAACTACAAGGCTCGTCTGTTTATTCAAAGATTGACTTACGTTCCGGGTATCATCAAATGCGGGTGAAAGAAGATGATATTCCAAAGACTGCTTTCAGAACACGTTACGGTCATTACGAGTTTATGGTCATGCCGTTTGGTTTAACTAATGCACCAGCTGTGTTCATGGACCTTATGAACCGAGTGTGTGGACCATACCTTGACAAGTTTGTCATTGTTTTCATTGATGACATACTTATTTACTCAAAGAATGACCAAGAACACGGTGAACATTTGAGAAAGGTGTTAGAAGTATTGAGGAAGGAAGAATTGTACGCTAAGTTTTCAAAGTGTGCATTTTGGTTGGAAGAAGTTCAATTCCTCGGTCACATAGTGAACAAAGAAGGTATTAAGGTAGATCCGGCAAAGATAGAAACTGTTGAAAAGTGGGAAACCCCAAAAACTCCGAAACACATACGCCAGTTTTTAGGACTAGCTGGTTACTACAGAAGGTTCATCCAAGACTTTTCCAGAATAGCAAAACCCTTGACTGCATTAACGCATAAAGGGAAGAAATTTGAATGGAATGATGAACAAGAGAAAGCGTTTCAGTTACTGAAGAAAAAGCTAACTACGGTACCTATATTGTCATTGCCTGAAGGGAGTGATGATTTTGTGATTTATTGTGACGCATCAAAGCAAGGTCTCGGTTGTGTATTAATGCAACGAACGAAGGTGATTGCTTATGCGTCTAGACAATTGAAGATTCACGAACAAAATTATACGACGCATGATTTGGAATTAGGCGCGGTTGTTTTTGCATTAAAGACTTGGAGGCACTACTTATATGGGGTTAAAAGTATTATATATACCGACCACAAAAGTCTTCAACACATATTTAATCAGAAACAACTGAATATGAGGCAGCGTAGGTGGATTGAATTATTGAATGATTACGACTTTGAGATTCGTTACCACTCGGGGAAGGCAAATGTGGTAGCCGATGCCTTGAGCAGGAAGGACAGAGAACCCATTCGAGTAAAATCTATGAATATAATGATTCATAATAACCTTACTACTCAAATAAAGGAGGCGCAACAAGGAGTTTTAAAAGAGGGAAATTTAAAGGATGAAATACCCAAAGGATCGGAGAAGCATCTTAATATTCGGGAAGACGGAACCCGGTATAGGGCTGAAAGGATTTGGGTACCAAAATTTGGAGATATGAGAGAAATGGTACTTAGAGAAGCTCATAAAACCAGATACTCAATACATCCTGGAACGGGGAAGATGTACAAGGATCTCAAGAAACATTTTTGGTGGCCGGGTATGAAAGCCGATGTTGCTAAATACGTAGGAGAATGTTTGACGTGTTCTAAGGTCAAAGCTGAGCATCAAAAACCATCAGGTCTACTTCAACAACTCGAAATCCCGGAATGGAAATGGGAAAACATTACCATGGATTTCATCACTAAATTGCCAAGGACTGCAAGTGGTTTTGATACTATTTGGGTAATAGTTGATCGTCTCACCAAATCAGCACACTTCCTGCCAATAAGAGAAGATGACAAGATGGAGAAGTTAGCACGACTGTATTTGAAGGAAGTCGTCTCCAGACATGGAATACCAATCTCTATTATCTCTGATAGGGATGGCAGATTTATTTCAAGATTCTGGCAGACATTACAGCAAGCATTAGGAACTCGTCTAGACATGAGTACTGCCTATCATCCACAAACTGATGGGCAGAGCGAAAGGACGATACAAACGCTTGAAGACATGCTACGAGCATGTGTTATTGATTTCGGAAACAGTTGGGATCGACATCTACCATTAGCAGAATTTTCCTACAACAACAGCTACCATTCAAGCATTGAGATGGCGCCGTTTGAAGCACTTTATGGTAGAAAGTGCAGGTCTCCGATTTGTTGGAGTGAAGTGGGGGATAGACAGATTACGGGTTCGGAGATTATACAAGAAACTACCGAGAAGATCATCCAAATTCAACAACGGTTGAAAACCGCCCAAAGTCGACAAAAGAGCTACGCTGACATTAAAAGAAAAGATATAGAATTTGAAATTGGAGAGATGGTCATGCTTAAAGTTGCACCTTGGAAAGGCGTTGTTCGATTTGGTAAACGAGGGAAATTAAATCCAAGGTATATTGGACCATTCAAGATTATTGATCGTGTCGGACCAGTAGCTTACCGACTTGAGTTACCTCAACAACTCGCGGCTGTACATAACACTTTCCACGTCTCGAATTTGAAGAAATGTTTTGCTAAAGAAGATCTCACTATTCCGTTAGATGAAATCCAAATCAACGAAAAACTCCAATTCATCGAAGAACCCGTCGAAATAATGGATCGTGAGGTTAAAAGACTTAAGCAAAACAAGATACCAATTGTTAAGGTTCGATGGAATGCTCGTAGAGGACCCGAGTTCACCTGGGAGCGTGAAGATCAGATGAATAAGAAATACCCGCATCTATTTCCAGAAGATTCGTCAACACCTTCAACAGCTTAAAATTTCGGGACGAAATTTATTTAACGGGTAGGTACTGTAGTGACCCGAACTTTTCCATGTTTATATATATTAATTGATATTGATATTTACATGATTAAATGTTTCCAACATGTTAAGCAATCAAACTTGTTAAGACTTGACTAATTGAAATATGTTTCATATAGACAATTGACCACCCAAGTTGACCGGTGATTCACGAACGTTAAAACTTGTAAAAACTATATGATGACATATATATGGATATATATATAGTTAACATGATACTATGATAAGTAAACATATCATTAAGTATATTAACAATGAACTACATATGTAAAAACAAGACTACTAACTTAATGATTTTTAAACGAGACATATATGTAACGATTATCGTTGTAAAGACATTTAATGTATATATATCATATTAAGAGATATTCATACATGATAATATCATGATAATATAATAATTTAAAATCTCATTTGATATTATAAACATTGGGTTAACAACATTTAACAAGATCGTTAACCTAAAGGTTTAAAAACAACACTTACATGTAACGACTAACGATGACTTAACGACTCAGTTAAAATGTATATACATGTAGTGTTTTAATATGTATTTATACACTTTTGAAAGACTTCAATACACTTATCAAAATACTTCTACTTAACAAAAATGCTTACAATTACATCCTCGTTCAGTTTCATCAACAATTCTACTCGTATGCACCCGTATTTGTACTCGTACAATACACAGCTTTTAGATGTATGTACTATTGGTATATACACTCCAATGATCAGCTCTTAGCAGCCCATGTGAGTCACCTAACACATGTGGGAACCATCATTTGGCAACTAGCATGAAATATCTCATAAAATTACAAAAATATGAGTAATCATTCATGACTTATTTACATGAAAACAAAATTACATATCCTTTATATCTAATCCATACACCAACGACCAAAAACACCTACAAACACTTTCATTCTTCAATTTTCTTCATCTAATTGATCTCTCTCAAGTTCTATCTTCAAGTTCTAAGTGTTCTTCATATATTCTACAAGTTCTAGTTACATAAAATCAAGAATACTTTCAAGTTTGCTAGCTCACTTCCAATCTTGTAAGGTGATCATCCAACCTCAAGAAATCTTTGTTTCTTATAGTAGGTTATCATTCTAATACAAGGTAATAATCATATTCAAACTTTAGTTCAATTTCTATAACTATAACAATCTTATTTCAAGTGATGATCTTACTTGAACTTGTTTTCGTGTCATGATTCTGCTTCAAGAACTTCGAGCCATCCAAGGATCCGTTGAAGCTAGATCCATTTTTCTCTTTTCCAGTAGGTTTATCCAAGGAAATTAAGGTAGTAATGATGTTCATAACATCATTCGATTCATACGTATAAAGCTATCTTATTCGAAGGTTTAAACTTGTAATCACTAGAACATAGTTTAGTTAATTCTAAACTTGTTCGCAAACAAAAGTTAATCCTTCTAACTTGACTTTTAAAATCAACTAAACACATGTTATATATCTATATGATATGCTAACTTAATGATTTAAAACCTGAAAACACGAAAAACACCGTAAAACCGGATTTACGCCGTCGTAGTAACACCGCGGGCTGTTTTGGGTTAGTTAATTAAAAACTATGATAAGCTTTGATTTAAAAGTTGTTATTCTGAGAAAATGAGTTTTATTATGAACATGAAACTATATCCAAAAATTATGGTTAAACTCAAAGTGGAAGTATGTTTTCTAAAATGGTCATCTAGACGTCGTTCTTTCGACTGAAATGACTACTTTTACAAAAACGACTTGTAACTTATTTTTCCGACTATAAACCTATACTTTTTCTGTTTAGATTCATAAAATAGAGTTCAATATGAAACCATAGCAATTTGATTCACTCAAAACGGATTTAAAATGAAGAAGTTATGGGTAAAACAAGATTGGTTAATTTTTCTCATTTTAGCTACGTGAAAATTGGTAACAAATCTATTCCAACCATAACTTAATCAACTTGTATTGTATATTATGTAATCTTGAGATACCATAGACACGTATACAATGTTTCGACCTATCATGTCGACACATCTATATATATTTCGGAACAACCATAGACACTCTATATGTGAATGTTGGAGTTAGCTATACAGGGTTGAGGTTGATTCCAAAATATATATAGTTTGAGTTGTGATCAATACTGAGATACGTATACACTGGGTCGTGGATTGATTCAAGATAATATTTATCGATTTATTTCTGTACATCTAACTGTGGACAACTAGTTGTAGGTTACTAACGAGGACAGCTGACTTAATAAACTTAAAACATCAAAATATATTAAAAGTGTTGTAAATATATTTTGAACATACTTTGATATATATGTATATATTGTTATAGGTTCGTGAATCAACCAGTGGCCAAGTATTACTTCCCGACGAAGTAAAAATCTGTGAAAGTGAGTTATAGTCCCACTTTTAAAATCTAATATTTTTGGGATGAGAATACATGCAGGTTTTATAAATGATTTACAAAATAGACACAAGTACGTGAAACTACATTCTATGGTTGAATTATCGAAATCGAATATGCCCCTTTTTATTAAGTCTGGTAATCTAAGAATTAGGGAACAGACACCCTAATTGACGCGAATCCTAAAGATAGATCTATTGGGCCTAACAAACCCCATCCAAAGTACCGGATGCTTTAGTACTTCGAAATTTATATCATATCCGAAGGGTGTCCCGGAATGATGGGGATATTCTTATATATATGCATCTTGTTAATGTCGGTTACCAGGTGTTCACCATATGAATGATTTTTATCTCTATGTATGGGATGTGTATTGAAATATGAAATCTTGTGGTCTATTGTTACGATTTGATACATATAGGTTAAACCTATAACTCACCAACATTTTTGTTGACGTTTTAAGCATGTTTATTCTCAGGTGATTATTAAGAGCTTCCGCTGTCGCATACTTAAATAAGGACGAGATTTGGAGTCCATGCTTGTATGATATTGTGTAAAAACTGCATTCAAGAAACTTATTTTGTTGTAACATATTTGTATTGTAAACCATTATGTAATGGTCGTGTGTAAACAGGATATTTTAGATTATCATTATTTGATAATCTACGTAAAGCTTTTAAACCTTTATTGATGAAATAAAGGTTATGGTTTGTTTTAAAATGAATGCAGTCTTTGAAAAACGTCTCATATAGAGGTCAAAACCTCGCAACGAAATCAATTAATATGGAACGTTTTTAATCAATAAGAACGGGACATTTCATCAAGGGTACAAGAAAACTGCAGCAGATGAGTGTGTCTACATTCAGAAGTTTTCTGAAGGAGATTTCGTTGCTCTTCTACTATATGTAGACGATATTTTGATCGTAGGGAAAGACGCAACGAAGATCAACCAGCTGAAGAAGGAACTCTCGAAGTCTTTTGACATGAAAGACTTAGGACAGGCTCAACAGATTTTGGGAATGCAGATAACCCGAGACAGGAAGAATAAAAGGTTATGGCTATCTCAGGAGAAGTATATTGAACGAGTGCTTTCACGTTTCAATATGAACAATGTCAAACCTGTTAGCATTCCATTAGCCAACCATTTCAAGTTAAGTAAGAGATCATGTCCCTCATCCATGGAAGAGATCGGGGAGATGTCGTCAGTACCATATTCTTCAGCGGTTGGAAGTTTGATGTATGCAATGGTGTGTATGAGGCCCGATATTGCTCACGCAGTGGGAACAGTGAGTCGTTTTCTCTCTAACCTCGGGAAAGAGCATTGGAATGCGGTAAAATGGATTCTCAGATATCTTAAAGGTACAACGAAGATATGTCTTTGTTACGGGGGAGCTGATCCAATCTTGGAAGGCTATACAGATGCAGATATGGTTGGAGATCCTGATAGTAGGAAATCTACTTCAGGATTCATTTACACTTTTGCAGGAGGAGCTGTTTCATGGCAGTCAAGACTACAGAAGTGTGTTGCATTATCCACAACTGAAGCAGAGTATATTGCTGCCGCAGAAGCTGGAAAAGAAATGTTGTGGTTAAAGCGTTATCTTCAAGAATTTGGAATCAAGCAAAAGGAGTACAAGGTACATTGTGATAGTCAGAGTGCTCTAGATTTGAGCAAGAACTCCATGTACCATTCCCGTACAAAACATATTGATATTCTCTATCATTGGATACGCGAGGTAATTGATCGACAACTGTTGACACTAGTGAAGATCCATACAAAGGAGAATCCTGCGGATATGTTAACAAAGGTGGTGACTCGAGAGAAGTTGGAGTTATGTAGAGACATAACTGGAATGTTCGTTGATTCGGCTGGAGGGGGAGAATTGATGGTTTCCAGTGGTTTTCAGCCGTCATCTAGATGGCTCTGTTCCAGCCGTCATCTAGATGTTCAAAGCTGCCGACGTTGACAATGCGTATGGAAGTGGCAAACTTGAACACGATGACTTCCGCCAACCTTCCTCGTTCACACCATTCACCGCCATAGAATTTTTGCTATAAATAGAGATGCAAACTTTCATTGTAAGTCATCCCAAATCTCTCAGAGAAGTGTAATCACAACCTTGAGAGTGTGTGTGAGTTTTGAGAGTTTTTGTTTTAGAGTTTTGTAAATACTCGTGTAATCTATTCTTGTGAGTAATAGAGTTATTTTCTCTCAAATTTGTATCTCCCAACGTCCAGGCGATCCTCTCTTCCTAACATTACCTTTAAATATTCGAAGATTCACACAGCCTACAATACGCTTATATAACATTACAATTGTAGTAGACAGTGAAATAAGAACAAATTGTACAAAAACATTTCAAAACTACGTGTAGACGGTGGTGTAGTCTAGAAAGAAAGATTTTAATTGTACAAATTTATAAATATGAATGCAACCACTATTTTCGAAATATATATATATATATATATATATATATATATATATATATATATATATATATATATATATATATATATATATATATATATATATTTGCATCCATATGCATATTCATTATAAGAAATCGTATATTGGCTCATCGATTTTAATATGTTAACTATGTATAATTAACCTTTTGTCTTGTCCTTGTCGATTAAAAACCTTTATCTTATTTAATGATATGCATATTCGCATGCCTATACAGAATACGCATCTAAATCCTGGTCTGCGTACTACATAACGCAACATCTATACACTAAATAATAGAACAGGGGTATAGCCGCTCTTTCTTTGCGCCTATACCATTGGATGCACCCTTTTCTGACTTGGTTAAAACGCTTACTTTGTTCACCAAGCAAAATGATAAGACCAAACATTTGTTCGGTTTCCTTAATTAACGTAAATTGGTTATGGAATGAATTACGGTTATATGGGGATAAGGTCATATTCAAACTCTAATCGGTATCCTATACATCGGCTCATCTATTGTAATATGTTGACTCTGTACAATTAACCTTCTGTCATGTCCTTGTCAATTTAAAATCTTTATCTTATTCTAATTAAACTTTAATCATTTGAATATGTAATAATGAGACCTATATATCATTTTGGAAGAAAGCAAGATAGTATTAATAATTAATCGCGGATTATGACACTTGTATTATTTTAATTTAGTGTTTATAAAATTATAAGCCCTTGATCCTAGAAGATTTAGACACCAAATACTACCACGTGTTTGCATATGATCCGTCAGTTGATTATGCGACCATTTGTTATATATGCACATGAACCTCTTTTCTACTTCTCTTTGTTATTTCAATCCTCTACTCTCTTTCTCTCTCTTTTATTATTATTCAATAAAAATAAAGAATTTAAGTTACTACCTTAATTAATTGCAATAACAAGAAGCAGCTAGTGGAAGTGTTAAAGAGAGATAAGTTTTCATTGTTAATTTGCAAAGAAAAGAATAAAATGTTGCATCTCAAGGAAACTGAGCTGTGCCTTGGCTTGCCAGGTGGTGGTTGTGAGGTGGTGGAGACTAATTCAAAGGTCACCGGAAAACGTGGTTACTTGGAGACCGTTGATCTTATGCTCAATCTTCAACCAAATGATCAGCAGTCTTCATCTTCAACTGATCATTTGAATGATAACAAGTTGCAACACTCAACCAAGAACAAAGATTTGATCAAGCCACCAGCTAAGTAAGTCATACGTTAATCAATTTAATTGGTTAAAAATAATATGTATACATATATACTCCGTAATATGTATGTTTAATGTTTATATCTGGCCGGTTTTTAATCTGTTATCAGTTTGAAAAAAAAAAAAAAAATATCAACCATCTTAGTGAATCTTTCAACTACAACAAAAATCATAAGAACAAAATTATTTCGAAAAGGAAATATTTGTAGCGCGCCAATTTAATTACGCATTCTATCAAATATATTAAGGGCTCTTGACCTAGCTGTATCAGAGAAACCATTCAACCTATAAGTTGAGGTTCAAACCTAGCTAGAACAGATGTGTTACTGTAGGTTTGTGGTTCTAAAAAATAATTACGCATCGTACATATCTTATATTACATGTTACAAATTAACCTGAAGAAGCTTTTTGTTCATTATTTATATATAATTTTGTAATGTATAAGAATGAGCTAATTAGTATATTAAATTAATTAATATTTAGATTGATATATTTTGGAATATAGGGCACAAGTTGTAGGATGGCCACCGGTGAGAAACTATCGCAAGAACGTGATGGCTCAAAAGAGCAACAATGAAGAAACTGAGAAGGTAGTGGCGGCAACCACTGGCGGCACCGTGGCGGCATTTGTGAAGGTTTCGATGGACGGGGCACCTTATCTTCGCAAGGTGGACCTCAAGTTGTATAAGAGTTATCAACAACTGTCTGATGCTTTGGCCAAGATGTTTAGTTCCTTCACCATGGGTACGTACACCTCTTCATTTCACTAGTAATAATTCATACTAGTACTAAATAATTAAAATTTAACGTTTGAGTACGTTGTTAAACATTCATTAATAATTAATACATTAGTTTATACTCCGTAGTTTTCATCATCCTTTTCATTTATTTACACTTGGATAAGGTTGATGAATACAAAGAACTAGGTGTTGATTGCTTGTGAATAAAGATAGAACCCATACTTGGCTTTTAATGAATGCAATTTTTGTAGCATAAACATAAAGTTTATATATGTCTTGGATCATATTTACTACTTACATGCAATGAATGTAAACTGATTATTTACTCAATCATTGATAATTCATAAATATATTATAGGTTTTAGGTCTTGAACCATTATTTATTAATAATGGTTATAATTACTTGTAAAAATGTACTAACATTACTTTTTAAAACTTTTAGGTTGATAAACATTACTAATTACTTTCTAAAACCTTTTTTCTTAATATAACTTGAATTAAACATGCAGGAGAATATGCATCACAGGGAATGATTGATTTTATGAATGATAGCAAATTGATGGATCTTCTCAACAGTTCTGAATATGTTCCAAGTTATGAAGATAAAGATGGTGACTGGATGCTAGTCGGTGATGTCCCATGGGAGTAAGTTCAATTCTCGATCCGGATTCAAGATGCAATCATGAAATTAAACGATATTGATTCTAATCGCTCATAACCTTCTGTTTGCAGAATGTTTGTTGATTCTTGCAAGCGAATGCGAATCATGAAAGGATCCGATGCAATTGGACTTGGTAAGCCAAGCAACTCCTAATTACGAAACTTCATAGTCACATGTCATGCAATAACCAAATTAAATAAAGAACTAGCGCGTAATTTAACCGATATTAGTTGATGTAAGTAGATGAATGTAGTTATTAGTTAAACACTTCGCAAGTGTAATTGAAGTAGATGAATGTCATTGTTAGGGGAATCTCTATTGAAGACCTAAAAAATCCTTCGCAAATTTGCAAAAATACGTAGTTAAAAAAAATCTTATTATAATGTACTTTTTGTCTTACCTATACTGTACTATTTATTTTGCTTCAAATGAATACATTGAACGATTTAGAGAGTTTTATTATTTATTTATAAAAGTAGACAATTAATTTATAATAACACAAAAAATATTAGACATTTTAATTTGGGAAAAAGTGATTAGTATATATATATATATATATATATATATATATATATATATATATATATATATATATATATATATATATATACCAACGGATCTTCGGTCCAGCGGTACCGCGGTTACACTTGTGTACTCGCAGGGCTAGAGGTCTCGGGTTCGAACCACGTCACCCGCTCTAGGAATTGAAATATATTCCTTGAAGGTGGCTCAAAGGGAAGGTTTTACCGACCCGTCTGCCCCTTGGGATGGTTTAAGGGTTGGATCCTCAGAGTGTGGTTCAGGTTTCCTGCCCGAAATCGCGTGTGTGTGTGCAAATGATGACTAGGCTTCGGTCCGTACTGATGTAAGCTTGCCTTTCAAATATATATATATATATATATATATATATATATATATATATATATATATATATATATATATATATATATATATATATATATATATATATGTGCGCACAGAAGTAAACCTTGATCTTGATTAATTTCCAGCTCCGAGAGCCATGGAGAAGTGCAAGAACAGGTGCTAAGTCAAAGTCACATATAACGCAAACCCGAATCTTGATTCAAGTTAATGGCAACTTCATAAGCATCAACGAACATGGATGGATCAAGCTGTTAATGTTTGTATGTGTTTGGATTTGTTTTGGTTTTTTGTTTATTTTAAGAAAGAAAACTTACGTTTGATATATAGTATATATATACATTTGTCAAAAGTTGATTTGGAACATTTGTAATGGCAAAAAACAATGAATCTTCTACTACTGTCATATCTTATTATGTGTTTATGTTTTCACAAAAAAAATGTTGTTCGTGGTTTCATAATTATTATTTTAATGTTGTGTTAAAATGTAGCTAGTGTTTCGTTTTACAAAATTTGTATATATAGATGAATCTAATTTTATATCATGTGCATTATTAACTTTATATTTCTTTTGTCGCCGAAAAAAAAAATATAGAAATTAAGAAAAAGGTATATTTAATGTGTGTAATTATTAAAGAAGCATGGCTTTATAATTAAAAACAGGGCAGGCCCCAAGTGGTAGGGAGAGGGAACAAATCCATGTGCATGTTTATTGGGCTACTCATTCATGACCATTTATTTTTGTATTTTGTATTATCGTATTATTGCTATACAATAATTTCAGAGTTTAAGAGACGTGTTGACAAATCTTAAAAGTTGTTTTCGATGGTGTTAGTAACTTAACGTCTATACTTTATTTTATTTCTCACCATTAATATTTTTTAATTATATACAAATTATATTTTACGTAATATTTAGAGAAAATATGAGTTCATTGAAAATTTGTCATGGAACGTGTGACATGAAAACACGCTAGTAAAGCCTAAGTTATATTTATTCTATGTTATCATTATATAATAGCTCTTGTATATATATATATATATATATATATATATATATATATATATATATATATATATATATATATATATATATATATATATATATATATATATATATATCAAATGTCATTATATTAAATAAATATTAATATTAAATATACAATATAAACAATCACAATATTTAGAATGTAGATGTTGATTCTTTTATTGAACGGATAAAATCTCGCACACATAACTCAACACCATTTGTTCTAATATACTCCTTGAAATTTACATACAAGAGTTATTTTATAATGATAACATAGAATAAATATACTTTAGACTTTGTTAACGTATTTTCATGTGACACGTTTCATGACAAATTTTTAATGGACTCATATTTTTTCTAAATATTACTAAATATATAATTTGTATATAAATATTTAAAAATATATTAATGGTGAGAAAAAAGTTGTAGACGTTAGGTTACTAATACCACCCAAAACTACTTTTAAAAATTTATCAACATCACGGGCTATATATATATATATATATATATATATATATATATATATATATATATATATATATATATATATATATATATGTGTGTGTGTGTGTGTGTGTGTGGGAGATCAAGGAATAAGTGACCTTTTTGGGATAAGGAGATAAGTAAAATGATATTTTTATAACTTTTACATTAGAGTTTCAATTAAAAAAAATAAAAAAATATTCGTGATCTACTCACATTGTGTAGATTCAAAAAAAAAAAAAAAAAAAAAAAAAAAAAAAAAAAAAAATCAACAGGAGCTTAAAATGCACCTGATGACTGTTAACGTTTTTTGAGGTTTTTTTGAGTTTTTTTTAGGATTTAGCCCCCGATTTATAGTTTAGGGTTTAGGGTTTTCGGGTTTACTCCGTAAACCCTCAACCCTAAATCCTAAACCCTAACCCCTAAATCCTAAAATCTAAACCGTTCATTTAAAAACTCGTTCTGGTCCCAATCGAAGTCAAATTAGTTTCTATTTCGGTTTTGAAATTGAATTCAATTTTCAGTTTTGGTCCTAATGTTTTCAAAACCAAGGAAACCGAATAAACCGAGAAAAAATCGAAAACTGAACTCATGAACACTCCTAACCAAACTAAGCAATAGATATCCCCTTTAGTATTTCATGATTCTAATCCTTCTTTTGTAAACTTTTTTCTTTCTTTCTTTCTTTTTTTTTTTTTTTTTTATTTAAGGCAAGGCCCCAATTTGATGTTGGTGGGGATCGAACCTGGGTCCCCTTTGAAGATTTCCAAGCACCCAACCACTCAACCACCCCTTTGGGGTCCTTCTTTTGTAAACTGAAAATGAACTTAAAAGTTAAATCTACATTCCAGTTACAAATGTATAATACTATAATGTACACTTCCTTGACGTTTACCTGCCCGCATCATGGGCCTTGGAGGTTACGGACATCATGTGTTGGAGACTCACCCGAGGGGGTTTTACCACACGTGATGTCCGTATGGATTCGACGTGAGGTTTTCTTCTGAAGGGCGATAGGACTCCAATGTTCGTCCCAGAAAATAATCAGATGGGTGAATTCTGACATTGCATTCGGACCCGTCAGTGACTTCTAACTGCCGTTAAAATAGAAAAAGAAAAACATATATATTATATGCATCTCATGAAGATTTATTATTTGTTCACATTCAATTTCTACAAAACGTATATCACTAATAAAGATAAGGTTTTGTTGTATCAAATTTGTTATTGAGAAAAGAAACATTAAAAATCAAAAGTTTTGACTATTGGTTGTATTACTATATACTCTAAAATAATAAATATATGGTTTATATGCATGGTTTATACTATAAAATAATTTAACTACAAAAAGAGCGAGAACACCAAGAACTTTTAAATTACATGGCTTATATGCATGTATATTCAACAAATTACATAAAACTATTATCTGATGTTCATATCATTACTAAACAAATGTTCACAACCTCAAATTACATGTTCAATTGTGAATTATCCATTACATATCTATCCATTACTAAATCTTTAGTAGCTATGTTAAAACTTGATGTTCCTAGTGATTTTTTCCTTTATAGTAATGCTTGTCAATGCAATAAAATTCATAAATGGCCGTTTGATTCAAATATCATTGATTCTCATGCTTCTCTTGATGTCATTTATAACGACTTATGGACCCTTCTCGTATAGTCATTCGGTGGTCATAGATACTATGTAGTTTCTGTTGATCACTACACTCGCTACATGTGGCTATATCCTCTCAAACACAAATCTGATACTAAAGATATTTTTATTCGGTTTAAAGCTTTAGCCGAAAAACATTTTGAAAAGCTGATAAAAACATTATACTTGAACACTGGATATGGCTCTATCGAATTACATGACTACCAACGTCATTACTCATATTACCACTCCCCCACATACTACGGAACATAATGGTATTGCGGAATGCAAAATCTAATATATAGTTGAAATCGGGTTTTCTCTTTTGTCTCATACCAAATTACCACTTGAAATTTGGACGCTTGCTTTTACCGCCGATGCCTATTTAATCAATCGGCTACCAACTCCTCTCCTCTCCAACTAATCTTCATTCCAAAAACTCTTTAACATGGCACCAAATTATCTCAAGCTTCAGATTTTTGGTTGCGTATGTGTGACGACCCGAAAATTTTTGACTTATTTTAAGTCAATTCTCTATATGATTGAATGTTTCCGACACGATAAGCAAATTCTGTAATGTTCAGTCTCTAATTTTTATCTTATTTTATGCATATTCATTTACCCTTTGACTATTACCGACGATTCACGAACAACTGTCTGTAAATAGATATGTATATATACATGTGTATGTATATATAATAACTTGAAATACGTTAATAAATATTATACGATTTAGTTGTTAGAACTAAAAATGTAAATAACTTACGATATAATAAAACGTGTATATATATATATATATATATATATATATATATATATATATATATATATATATATATATATATATATATATATATGCTTTCAAATTAATTTAGTAAACTGTAATACCCCGTCAGAATCCACTAACGGAATATTAACTCCTGGTCCCACAGTTTAGCGGTCACGCCCTCTATATGAGACGTTTCCGAAAAGTATTCGCATTAATTATCAAATCAAAGTCGTTTATTAAAGAAATGTAATTGGAAAACGTTTGACATAAACGACTAATGTATATGAACCCAAACCATCTCGAAACAAAGTAGTTTAAATGCGAATGTTTGTTCTTGAAATGAAGATGATAAATATGCTGGACGCCGTCCAGTTCTAGCAGCAAACAGCATAATAACTTCAGTTAAGCAGAAGCACTACCTCTAAGTACCTGAGATGAAACATGCAAAACGTCAACGAAAACGTTGAATGAATCTACAGGTTTAGTAAAACATTTCGTAAGTTAGGCCACAAGATTTTCTTAGAAAACATCATAGGAAAAGTATACATTATCATGAGCACTTGATTATAAAGCTTTAACCTTTGCGTGAGCCGAGCACACGTCTTTAGTTTACCCTATCATGGCGCTACACCGATCAAGTGTACGAGTAACAATAGAATAGACGCCTGTCATGTTTAGGCGAGGTTTGTCAAACCTAACGGTACCGTCCCTATAAGTCGAGTTTACAAAGTAACTAATATAATCAAGCTAAGGGATTTTTGATCTGAACTCATATGTATATTCTTTGTAAGTTACTTGTGCCTAATATGTAAAATATTTGGAAAAAGCATGCATCTCATTCCTGTAAAAATGTAGTAGGGACTGTAGACTCACCTTAGCAAAAGCACTCGTAATTTCTTAGCAAAACGTACGGTTGTCGAACTATCTCGACTGAACAACACAACCTAAATAAGTAAATCATCTTGAGTATACACTTATAGGTCAAACCATGTCAACCCATAGTGTACGCAAAGTCCTAGTGCTCAGACTGACTCAACGAACAAGTAAAAGTCAACTAATCAAAGCAAGTCAACCAAAGTCAACCCTAAAGTCAACTCGGTCAAAGTGGTCAACTAAAGTCAAACATCTCAGTAGGTCATGAAAACATGGTCAACAAGTCAAACCTAGGTCAAGTATCACTTTACAAGTCATAATTAAGCAAATTGCACTTTTGCACCTTAAAGCACGCCTTATAAATTCGTATGTCATAGAAAGATCCATCTATAGCTCATAGCACATAAATCATTAAATTATGAACAACTCCAGATCATAACTACACTTAAAATTGATTCCAAAAAGTCCAGCCATAGCCTCAAACGATATATAAAAGTCCAATATCAGAAAGGGTCTAATCATAGTTCATTACAGAAATTTCTGCCCGCACGTCAGTTTTTAAACATTTTTCAAAAAAATATAGAAAATAGTTTTTGACAAACGGCCAATTGGAGTCATCTCAAAACATCTCAAAATGTTAGTGATAAAATAATCAAAGACATCTCTTTAGCTAATTCATACAGTTTAATCAATCTTTACAGACCTTCCAGTTTTGTTCATCAAACAGACATATCACTTAGACGAGCATATATCTCATAGAAAATCACGTTCTTGCAAGTTTGCATACAAATGGAACATGTCAAGTAACATATATACTAACATATTCCAGAAGATAAAAGTCTCAATCAATTCCTAGTTCACTCTAGTAATTTTTATGTAACTTTGAAAACCGATTCAGCTCACTTTAAAAACCAAATCTTCGTTTTGACATAACGGGAGCATTACATAACCTTTTGACGCAAATCTTAAGTCTAAATTGCATAAATTTTCATAAGGAATACAGTAGTATACTTTTTATAACCTAAAAAACAAAGCATAAAACTCATAAAATTCGGATTACGCACATAACCTAGTCAAATCTTCGATTAAGCATATCTTAAGCATACGATAACGAAATCACACAAAATCGGAGTCTAAAATTAATAACTTTTTGATATATTTCCATTAAAACATGTTACAATATCAGTTCTCATGTCAATTTAATCAGATCAACAAGAAACAAATTCGTTTTTCATACATACAACATTAATTACGCAATCAAACGATAAATAGCAACACTAGACACTATTAATTGAGCACTAGACTTGATTACGCTATGTAATTGAACAAAATTCAGATTTATAAAAACTAGGGCTAACAATTATACCTCTAATAATCAAATTGCTTATACTATCGCGTGTAGAACGATCAAAGCAGCAACTTTTAGCTTCAACACTTGATCTAATTTTGAGTGTTTGAGTGTGTGTGGGTGTGGGTGAAGTCGACGGCCAAAACAAGGTGGAGGGAGATGAGTGATGACTAAAATTGGGGTTTAGGGATAAATGGAAGTGTTTGTATCTATTTATATTTAGTCTAGGGCCTAGAGTTTAACCCATTAAGTGAACTAGTGAACATGCAAGGTCTATTAAGGGGGTGAGGTTCGGCCGTAGGGCCCTATAAGGTGTGTTCGAGCTCATTTTTGCATAACTCTTGGTACGCGCGTGGTCCGTTTCGAATGTCGTTAGCCGTACCGGGTCTACGGAACGTTAACTAGTCTTTGAAACAAAATCACCGGATTTAATTCATTAAATAAATAATAAATTAAATTAGTTTTTCTTAAAGTTAATAATTATTGAAAATAATTATTTCGTCGTTTTTCTGAGTCCCGTAAACTGAAAAGCTTTCTAGGCGATTAACTTAATCGTAACGTTTTCTAGTTATTTCGCTATCCGAAATAAGTTCTTAAATTAATATAACATATTAATTTAAGAATCTCTCTAATAAGCATGTATTTAATTCTATTAAACACACAAGTCTAAGTAACCACCGTTAAATACTTAACGGACAAGTAACGATAGTAAACAGGAAAAGTCGGGTTGTTACATTACCCACCTGTTATGAAAAAATTTCGTCCCAAAATTTTAATGCTCATCTGCCGTAGTCGTCTCCTCGGGAAACAGTTGCGGATACTTAAGTCTCATCTGATCTTCACCTTCCCACGTGAATTTTGGTCCTCTACGGGCATTCCATCTAACCTTAACGAGCGAAATTCTGCTTTGCTTTAGTTGCTTAACCTCGTGACCCATAATCTCAACAGGTTCTTCAATGAAATTAAGCTTAGGATAAACTTGCACTTCGTCTAAGGGAATTTTCATCTGATAAACATTTCTTCAAATTGGAAACCTGAAAAGTATCGTGAATCTCACTAAGTTCTTGCGGTAGCTTCAGCTTATACGCTACTGGACCAATTCTTTCGGTAATCTCAAACGGTCCAATATACCTCGGACTTAACTTTCCTATTTTGCCAAAACGTACTACACCCTTTCAGGGTGATACCTTGAGCATAACTTTGTCTCTAACCTGAAATTCCAAATCTTTCCTTCTAATATCGGCATAACTCTTTTGACGATCTCGCGCTATTTTCATTTTCTCTCGTATCTGCGCGATCTCCTCAGTCGTCTCATGTACAATCTCAGGACCAGTTAACTGACTATCTCCTAACTCAGTCCAATATATAGGTGATCTGCACTTTCTGCCATACAGTGTTTCAAAAGGCGCTGCCTTTATACTTGCATGATAACTGTTGTTGTAAGAAAACTCTACTAATGGTAGATGTCTATCCCATCCAATTCCAAAGTCAACAACACATGCCCTTAACATGTCTTCTAGTGTCTGAATGGTTCTCTCACTTTGACCATCAGTCTGTGGATGGGATGCTGTACTCATGTCCAAACGAGTTCCCATGGCATCTTGCATAGCTTGCCAGAATCTAGATGTAAATCTACTATCTCTGTCGAAAATAATAGATAGCGGCACTCCATGTCTAGAAACTACTTCCTTTAAGTAGATCTGTGCCAACCTCTCCATCTTATCCGTTTCCTTAATCGGTAGAAAATGAGCAGACTTCGTAATATGATCAACTATAACCCAAATCGTATCATAACCTCCTACCATTTTAGGCAACTTAGTGATAAAATCTATTATAATATTCTCCCACTTCCATTGTGGAATCTCTGGCTGTGTCAAAAATCCTGACAGTTTCTGATGCTCTGCCTTAACTTTATCACAAGTCAAGCACTTACCAACATAAGTAGCGATATCAGCTTTCATATTAGGCCACCAATACAGTGCCTTAAGATCTTGGTACATCTTGTCGGATCCAGGGTGAATAGAATACCTCGTCTTGTGTGCCTCTTCTAGCACTAGTTCCCTTAATCCGCCAAACTTCGGTAACCAAATTCTGTCGATAAAATATCGGGTTCCATCATCTCGAGTAATAAACTTCTTATCGATTCCTCGAAGCGATTCGTTAGCAACGTTCTCTTCTTTCAACGCCTCTAACTGTGCGTCACGTACCTTACTTCTCAGGGTCAAGTTCAATGCTCTAACTCGAATAGGCTTAACTCTCTCCTTCCTACTCAAAGCATCTGCCACTACATTAGCCTTACCAGGATGGTAGCTAATGTCATAGTCGTAGTCGTTCAATAGTTCGATCCAACGCCTCTGTCTCATATTAAGTTTTTCTGATCGAAAATATGCTGCAAACTCTTGTGATCCGTGAATACAGTAAACTTAGTACCATACAGATAGTGTCTCCACATCTTCAGTGCAAAGGCTACAGCACCAAGTTCTAAATCGTGAGTCGTGTAATTCAACTCATGTATCTTCAACTGTCGCGATCCATAAGCGATCACTTTAGTACGTTGCATCAACACGCAACCAAAACCCTGTCGTGATGCGTCACAGTAAACCACGAAATCCTCAGTTCCTTCGGGTAAAGACAAAATTGGTGCAGTCGTTAACTTCTCTTTTAACAACTGGAATGCAGCTTCATGCAACTATGTCCATTCATACTTCTTACCCTTGTGAGTCAATGCTGTTAACGGTCGGGCAATAGTAGAAAATCCCTCAATGATTCTTCTATAATAACTGGCGAGACCTAAGAACTGTCGTATCTGTGTTGGCAACTTAGGAGTCTCCCATTTTTTAACCGTCTCTATCTTCGCAGGATCAACTTGGATACCATTGACACCTACGATATGACCCAAAAATTGCACTTCTTGCAGCCAAAAGTCACATTTTGAAAATTTAGCGTACAACTGCTCCTTCCTGAGCATCTCTAGTAACAAACGGAGATGTTGTTCATGTTCCTCCTCGTTCTTAGAGTATACCAGAATATCATCGATAAACACAATAACAAACTTGTCTAGATATGGCTTACACACACGGTTCATGAGATCCATGAACACAGCCGGTGCGTTCGTCAATCCAAACAGCATTACAATAAATTCATGATGACCATAGCATGTCCTGAATGCTGTCTTCGGTATATCTGTCTCTTTTACTCTCATTTGATGATAACCTGATCGCAAATCGATCTTAGAGTAACACGCTGATCCTTGCAATTGATCAAACAAATCATCAATTCTCGGCAACGGATATCTATTCTTGATAGTTAACTTATTCAACTCCCTGTAATCAATACAGAGTCTCATATATCCATCCTTCTTCTTCACAAACAATACTGGAGCTTCAATCTAATGTATTTGGCCATGTGGTTGCCTTCTTGCACAATCCATAGATCACACATTATGGCTCTAATGTTCTTCACCATTTGGGGAGCTCTTCAGCACAAAATAGCACAGCGCGCTAGTGTCGATGAAACAACATTATAGAAATAGACTAGCAACGAGTAGTAATTGAATCGACTAGGAGTGAGGAATAATGTTGAATAGTGGTTAGCAATGATATATAGTACAGAATTGTGATATGAGATGATGGGTATGTTCAATATATGTCAACTAATAATACGTAGTGGCAAGTGGGGTCATTAGTGATGATTTGCAGTATGTATATATATTATCGATAGATTATAAGAGACTATTATGTTCATTTTATGAGCAGTGCATATTAGAAAAATTTTCTTTAACTAGCTTCCCATTCCTTATGTCATGCTATCGGAACTTCCATATAAGTCACCGTAATGTAATCCCGGTCAATACATTACGCTGACTCATACTTTCATTTCGAAATTACTTCACAAGTTCAGATTAGCAAAACACGTACGGTTAATCCATTGTATGTAACGAGAATCTATGTGTACTTTTACCAATTGAAAGAAATACTAAACTGAAAATCTGAGATGATAGCGTCATCGGGCTCAAAAAATTACTGAATTTAGACCCAAAGTTCACATTCATACGATTTTTCTATGATTTTATAAAAATCGACCAAGTTCCTTATAATTTAAATAAGTGCTGAAATATTTCTGAAATACTGTCAGGTGCGTTTTAAATCACTGCGACTTTTTTACAAAACATTAGGGATGGTTATTTGGATAAGCTATAAACGACTTCATTACGAAACCTTTGACGTGTATTTCAAAGCAAACAGAGCTGTACTTATTTTTATAAAAATTCCAGAGTTGACTGTACGCTATACTATACCAACATGTAAGGAAAGTGTATGAAACACGTGTTTTAGTTTAGATCAACGTTAGTGTAACTGTTCACATGACATAACTTTAGTGTAAATAAATAGTAGTAGTGGTAAGAACAACTTTCAACAACTCACGCATGAATAGAATAAGAAAGGAATAGCATTCAAAATATGAAGTACAGTAAAAGATCTCGAAGTGGTAGAATATGTCTCACAAAACAAATAATGAAACACGTCTGCTAGTCATAACACGAAACAAGATATCGTAGACAACACACGATAAGATAAACTCTATATCACTCGGAGTCATCTTCATCTGGAAATTTCCGCTCTAAACGGAGAAAACTCGGTTCGACACGCTCTTTAAATGCGGCCAATTTCCGCTCTAAGGCGTTCATAGTCTTCTTGGATAGCTGCTGTGGCATTTTTCTCTTCTTCTAACACATAAATTCTGGCTACCAAACTCCTAACAATCTCCTTTAATTCTCGAACTTCATTGGTAGGGGATGATGAAGTCTTTGCAGCACTAGTAGTTGGTACATTAGAACGGTGACGAACAACACGAGGTAGGGGAGTAATTGAACCATAGTAGCGTGTAACATCATTGTTATGAGAACTAAATGTAATCTTACGCTTACGGGGATTCTTAGGGGGTGGCAATACACGAGGTTCGGTAAGTGTAGCAGGTGGAGTAATAAGTAAGATTGGATCTTGGGGTTTTGATTTAGGAGTGAGTAGTTCCTTAGAATTTTCTTCACCTTCGGAATACTTTTCCTTCTCGGATCCCTTTTCTTCATCAGAATCTTCTTCGTCCACGGATTCCTCTTCTTCATCAGAATCCTCTCGGTTGAGAAAATCAAACAAAGGGTTATCCTCGGCATTGGAATCGTCCTCGTTCTCTTTGGGCTCAGGCTGCCCAACAGTCTTAGACAATCATTCTTCATCAGTACAAGTTGTAAGAGTACCCCGAGCAATCACGGAAGTATCCGACTCGGTATCCGCATCCCAAGCACTTAAGTAAATATCATGAAGATACTTCATCTGGTTTCAGTATAGGAGCACGCTAGCATTAGAACATCTAATATACGATAATAGTAGGCATTTATATATATAAACATATATGATATACTAAGCAGACATAGAATCAAGTAAAGTAGCAAGTAGTGTAACTACAGTCTATGTAGCTTAACTAGTCTATGGTTACAGTTTAGACTCAAAAGATATCCTAACGTTCGACATTCTAATGCAGCCTAGTCCTAGGTAACCGATCTGCTCTGATATCAAATGTAATACCCCGTCAGAATCCACTAACGGAATATTAACTCCTGCTCCCACAGTTTAGCGGTCACGCCCTCTATATGAGATGTTTTCGAAAAGTATTTGTATTAATTATCAAATTAAAGTCGTTTATTAAAGAAATGTAACTGGAAAACGTTTGACATAAACGACTAATGTATATGAACCCAAAACATCTCGAAACAAAGTAGTTTAAATGCGAATGTTTGGTTTTGAAATGAAAATGATAAATATGCTGGACGCCGTCTAGTTCTAGCAGCAAACAGCATAATAACTTCAGTTAAGCGGAAGCACTACCTCTAAGTACCTGAGATGAAACATGCAAAACAACAACGAAAACGTTGAGTGAATCTACAGGTTTAGTAAATCATTTCGTAAGTTAGGCCACAAGATTTTCTTAGAAAACATCATAGGAAAAGTATACATTATCATGAGCACTTGATTATAAAGCTTTAACCTTTGCGTGAGCTGAGCACACGTCTTTAGTTTAACCTATCATGGTGCTACACCGATCAAGTGTACGAGTAACAATAGAATAGACGCTTGTCATGTTTAGGCGAGGTTTGTCAAACCTAACGGTACCGTCCATATAAATTGAGCTTACAAAGTAACTAATATAATCAAGCTAAGGGATTTTTGATCTGAACTCATATATATATTCTCTATAAGTTACTTGTGCCTAATATGTAAAACATTTGGAAAAAGCATGCATCTCATTCTGTAAAAATGTAGTAGGGACTATAGACTCACCTTAGCAAAAGCACTTGTAATTTCTTAGCAAAACGTACGGTTGTCGAACTATCTCGACTGAACAACACTACCTAAATAAGTAAATCATCTTGAGTATACACTTATAGATCAAACTATGTCAACCCATAGTGTACGCAAAGTCCTAGTGCTCAGACTGCCTCAACGAACAAGTAAAAGTCAACTAATCCAAGCAAGTCAACCAAAGTCACCCCTAAAGTCAACTCGGTCAAAGTGGTTAACTAAAGTCAAACATCTCAGTAGGTCATGCAAACATGGTCAACAAGTCAAACCTAGGTCAAGTATCAATTTACAAGTCATAATTAAGCAAATTGCACTTTCGCACCTTAAAGCACGCCTTAGAAATTCGTACGTCGTAGAAAGATCCATCTATAGCTCATAGTACATAAATCATTAAATTATGAACAACTCCAAATCATAACTACACTTAAAATAGATTCCAAAAAGTCCAACCAAAGCCTCATACGATATATAAAAGTCCAATATCAGAAAGGGTCTAATCATAGTTCATTACAGAAATTTCTGCCCGCGCGTCAGTTTTTAAACATTTTTCAAAAAAAATTATAGAAAATAGATTTTGACAAACGGAAAATTGGAGTCATCTCAAAACATCTCAAAATTTTAGTGATAAAATAATCAAAGACATCTCTTTAGCCAATTCATACAGTTTAATCAATCTTTACAGACCTTCCAGTTTTGTTCATCAAACAGACATATCACTTAGACGAGCATATATATCATGGAAAATCACGTTCTCGTAAGTTCGCATACAAATGGAACATGTCAAGTAACATATAAACTAACATATTCCAGAAGATCAAAGTCTCAATCAATTCCTAGTTCACTCTAACAATTTTTATATAACTTTGAAAACCGATTCAGCTCACTTTAAAGACCAAATCTTCGTTTTGACATAACGGGAGCATTACATAAGCTTCTGACGCAAATATTATGTCCAAATTGCATAAATTTTCATAATGAATACAGTAGTAGACTTTTTATAAGCTAAAACACAAAGTATGCAACTTAAAAAAATTCGGATTACGCACATAACCTAGTCAAATCTTCGATTAAGCATATCTACAGCATACGATAACGAAATCACGCAAAATCGGAGTCTAAAATTAATAAATTTTTGATATCTTTCCATTAAAACATGTTACAAGATTAGTTCTCATGTCAATTTAATCAGATCAACAAGAAATAAATTCATTTTTCATACATACAACGTTAATTACGCAATTAAACGATAAATAACAACACTAGACACCATTAATTGAGCACTAGACTTGATTACACTATGTAATTGAACAAAATTCAGATTTATAAAAACTAGGGTTAACAATTATACCTCTAATGATAAAATTCCTTATAGTATCGCGTGTAGAACGATCAAAGCAACAACTTTTAGCTTTAACACTTGATCTAATTTTGAGTTTTTGAGTGTGTATGGATGTGGGTGAAGTCGATGGCCAAAACAAGGGGGGGGGGAGGGAGATGAGTGTCGACTAAAATTGGGGTTTAGGTATAAATGAAAGTGTTTACATCTATTTATATTTAGTCTAGGGCCTAGAGTTTAACCCATTAAGTGAACTAGTGAACATGCATGGTCCATTAAGGGGGTGAGGGGTGAGGTTCGGCCGTAGGGCCCTATAAGGGGTGTTCGGGCTCGTTTTTGCTTAACTCTTGGTACGCGCTGTAGTGACCCGAACTTTTCCATGTTTATATATATATTAAATAAAATTGTTATTTACATGATTAAGTGTTTCCAACATGTTAAGCAATCAAACTTGTTAAGACTTGATTAATTAAAATAGGTTTCATATAGACAATTGACCACCCAAGTTGACCGGTGATTCACGAACGTTAAAACTTGTAAAAACTATATGATGACATATATATGGATATATATATATAGTTAACATGATATTATGATAAGTAAACATATCATTAAGTATATTAACAATGAACTACATATGTAAAAACAAGACTACTAACTTAATGATTTTGAAACGAGACATATATGTAACGATTATCGTTGTAACGACATTTAATGTATATATATCATATTAAGAGATATTCATACATCATAATATCATGATAATATAATAATTTAAAATCTCATTTGATATTATAAACATTGGGTTAACAACATTTAACAATATCGTTAACCTAAAGGTTTCAAAACAACACTTACATGTAACGACTAACGATGACTTAACGACTCAGTTAAAATGTATATACATGTAGTGTTTTAATATGTATTCATACACTTTTGAAAGACTTCAATACACTTATCTAAATACTTCTACTTAACAAAAATGCTTACAATTACATCCTCGTTCAGTTTCATCAACAATTCTACTCGTATGCACCCGTATTCGTACTCGTACAATACACAGCTTTTAGATGTATATACTATTGGTATATACACTCCAATGATCAGCTCTTAGCAGCCCATGTGAGTCACCTAACACATGTGGGAACCATCATTTGGCAACTAGCATGAAATATCTCATAAAATTATAAAAATATGAGTAATCATTCATGACTTATTTACATGAAAATAAAATTACATATCCTTTATATCTAATTCATACACCAACGACCAAAAATACCTACAAACACTTTCATTCTTCAATTTTATTCATCTAATTTATCTCTCTCAAGTTCTATCTTCAAGTTCTAAGTGTTCTTCATAAATTCTACAAGTTCTAGTTTCATAAAATCAAGAATACTTCCAAGTTTGCTAGCTTACTTCGAATCTTGTAGAGTGATCATCCAACCTCAAGAAATCTTTCTTATTTATAGTAAGATATCTTTCTAATACAAGGTAATACTCATATTCAAACTTTGATTCAATTTTTATAACTATAACAATCTTATTTCGAGTGAAAATCTTACTTGAACTTGTTTTCGTGTCATGATTCTACTTCAAGAACTTTCAAGCCATCCAAGATCCTTTGAAGCTAGATCCATTTGTCTCTTTTCCAGTAGGTTTATCCACAAAACTTGAGGTAGTAACGATGTTCATAACATCATTCGATTCATACATATAAAGCTATCTTATTCGAAGGTTTAAACTTGAAATCAGTAGAACATAGTTTAGTTAATTCTAAACTTGTTCGCAAACAAAAGTTAATCCTTCTAACTTGACTTTTAAAATCAACTAAACACATGTTCTATATCTATATGATATGCTAACTTAATGATTTAAAACCTGAAAACACGAAAAACACCGTAAAATCGGACATACGCCGTCGTAGTAACACCGCGGGCTGTTTTGGGTTTGATAATTAAAAACTATGATAAACTTTGATTTAAAAGTTGTTCTTCTGGGAAAATGGTTTTTCTTATGAACATGAAACTATATCCAAAAATCATGTTTAAACTCAAAGTGGAAGTATGTTTTTCAAAATGGTCATCAAGACGTCGTTCTTTCGACTGAAATGACTACCTCTTATAAAAACGACTTGTAACTTATATTTCCGACTATAAACCTATACTTTTTCTATTTAGATTCATAAAATAGAGTTCAATATGAAACCATAGCAACTTGATTCACTCAAAACGGATTTAAAATGAAGAAGTTATGGGTAAAACAAGATTGGATATTTTTTGATTTTTGTAGCTACGGGAAATATTAACAATTCTATACAAATCATATCCTAGCTAACTTATATTGTATTATACATGTATTCTAATATATTATGTAATCTTGAGATACCATAGACACGTATACAAATGTTTTGACATATCATATCGACCCATGTATATATATTATTTGGAACAACCATAGACACTCTATATGCAGTAATGTTGGAGTTAGCTATACTTGGTTGAGGTTGATTCCAAAAATATATATACTTTGAGTTGTGATCTAGCCTGAGACGTGTATACACTGGGTCATGGATTGATTCAAGATAATATATATCGATTTATTTCTGTACATCTAACTGTGGACAACTAGTTGTAGGTTACTAACGAGGACAGCTGACTTAATAAACTTAAAACATCAAAATGTATTAAAAGTGTTGTAAATATATTTTGAACATACTTTGATATATATGTACATATTTGTTATAGGTTCGTGAATCGACAAGTGGCAAAGTCTTACTTCCCGACGAAGTAAAAATCTGTGAAAGTGAGTTATAGTCCCACTTTTAAAATCTAATATTTTAGGATGAGAATACATGCAGTTTTATAAATGTTTTAAGAAATAGACACAAGTAATTGAAACTACATTATATGGGTGAATGATCGAAGCCGAATATGCCCCTTTTGCTTGGTAGCCTAAGAATTAGTAAACCGATCTACTAATTGACGCGAATCCTAAAGATAGATCTATTGGGCCTAACGAAACCCATCCAAAGTACTGGATGCTTTAGTACTTCGAATTCATTTTTATCATGTTCGAAGGATTTCCCAGAATGATAGGGGATATTCTTATATGCATCTTGTTAATGTCGGTTACCAGGTGTTCACCATATGAATGAATTTTATCTCTATGTATGGGATGTATATTAAAATATGAAATCTTGTGGTCTATTATTATGATTTGATAATATATAGGTTAAACCTATAACTCACCAACATTTTTGTTGACGTTTTAAGCATGTTTATTCTTAGGTGATTATTAAGAGCTTCCGCTGTTGCATACTAAAATAAGGACAAGATTTGGAGTCCATGCTTGTATGATATTATGTAAAAACTGCATTCAAGAAACTTATTTTTGATGCAATATATTCTTATTGTAAACCATTATGTAATGGTCATGTGTAAACGGTATATTTTAGAATATCATTATTTCATAATCTACGTAATGCTTTTTAAACCTTTATCGATAAAATAAAGGTTATGGTTGTTTTAAAAATGAATGCAGTCTTTGAAAAACGTCTCATATAGAGGTCAAAACCTCGCGACGAAATCAATTAATATGGAACGTTTATAATCAATATGAACGGGACATTTCACGCGCGTGGTCCGTTTCGAATGCCGTTAATCGTACCGGGTCTCCGGAACGTTAACTAGTCGTTGAAACAAAATCACCGAATTTAAATCATTAAATAAATAATAAATTAAATTATTTTTTCTTAAAGTTAATAATTATTGAAAATAATTATTTCGTCGTTTTTCTGAGTCCCGTAAACTGAAAAGCTTTCTAGGCGATTAACTTAATCGTAACGTTTTCTAGTTATTTCGCTATCCGAAATAAGTTCATAAATTAATATAACATATTAATTCAAGAATCTCTCTAATAAGCATGTATTTAATTCTATTAAACACACAAGTCTAAGTAACCACCGTTAAATACGTAACGGACAAGTAACGATAGTAAACGGAAAAAGTCGGGTTGTTACATAAACAATAGTAACACTCGTTTATTATTTCGATGTTATTAAACAAGTTTAATACGAACCTATGAGGATTTAAAAATAATTTAATACGAACCTATGAGGATTTAAAAATAAACTTTGATCCGTAAATAGGTTATATAAATTATAGGTTTATTAAAAATACATTTATCCTCCTACTTTAAATTTTAATACTCCATACATATTACTTGGGACAGAGAACAAGTAACAAGCAATCTTTTTACAACTAATTTTACACAGTTAAAGAACTGAATAAATATATGAATGCTATATTAAAATATGGGATTTTTATGAAGAATTTTACTCGTCACTGTTTAACAACAGAGCACGAGGTACCGGTCCGTAAACCTGATGGATAAATAGTGTCGGTAGAAGCATACAAATAACATTCACATTTAATTTTCTTTAAGATAGCATATCATTATCATTATTATTATTATTATTTTATTATTATTATTAATATTATTAATATTATTATTATTATTATTATTATTATTATTATTATTATTATTATTATTATTATTATTATTATTATTATTATTATTATTATTATTATTATTATTATTATTATTATTATTATTATTGAGTCCCCAAAATAATTAAGGATTTAATTATGACAAAACTGTAATTTATTTGCACTAAAATGTTATGTGCAGCCAGCACAAGTTTGTTTATGTATAGACAGCAAATATTGCTGTGTCAAGTGTTCAGTATGCTACATAGTCTACCAGCATAAGGTAGAGTGTGTATTCTTCGAATCAGCACATGATGAGTACTCAGCAATTCAAGAATATCGAGTGACTCAGCATAAGAAGAACCATTAAACCTGGAAAGCAGCATACAACACAAGACAGCCATGCTCCATTATAAGCATGGTGATTTCCTGAGTGGTCTATATCAATTGTACTATTCAACAGAAGTCAAAGACAAAGTTGAACAGGAAAGGACACGCGTCGGCGGCTGACAAGTGACATTACTAAACCACGTGGGAATGCGGAAGTTTAACGCATGTGCAGGCATGTGCTATACTTTGGCAATGCCTAGGGAACACAACATTCTATTGGTTTAAACAAATAGTGGTGCCAAATCGAATTGGGGTGTTCCTGCAAATAGCTACCAAAGAGGAAAGAGGAGAGCACACTCTCTGATGCAGTTGTCCCCACAAGTACAGACATCCTATGTACCAGTGGACAATAGAACCATTACACGGTTAATAGGACTACTATAAATTGTTGTATCTACTATTGTAACAACTAGTGGTGTGGGTTTTGTTATTTAGAGTCCAAAACTTGTAATAGCTTTAAGTTTATCCTCATAGCTATACATAGGTAAATCTGTATCAACCAACTATCATTCCGCCAAGGATAGTTGTAATTCTTTGTGATTTAATCAATAAAGAATAATAGTTGAGAAATTACCTTTGACTCTACTTACATTACATGCTTGAATACTAAACTGTGTTTAATTAGTTAGTTAATTAAAAGAAATTGTATTCACCCCCCCCCCCTCTAATCTACAATACTCCTGTTGTTATTCAAGGGACCAACAACTGGTATCAGAGCTTCAGTCTTGATAATTTAATATCTTGGATCTGAATTCTCTCATGGCTGCATACTCAAATACAGCTTACCTTAAAAATGGCTCATCCAATAGACCACACAAATTTGATGAAGATGAGTATGAAACTTGAAAGACAAGGTTCATGCTTCACCTGGAGTCTATTGACCCACTTATGCCTGGTATTGACACAGATGGTCCATTTGTCCCAATTGAGACTATTGATAGCATCCCGACTACTGCTGAAACTCCTTCCGTTCCTAGCAGAGAGGTTATTCTCACTCCAGCCAGATGGGATGCTGAGGACAAACGTCATGTTGGACTTGACCCTAAGATCAGAACTCTGTTAGCTATAACTTTACCTAACCACCTGTTCAAACTAATTAAGGGAAAACTGAATGCTAAGCTTATGTTAGACTATCTAGACGTCACTTATGAAGGCATGGATGAGGTTAGGAAGAATAAGATTATTGCTTTGAAAAGAGAGTATGAAATGTTCTTTGCCTATAAGAATGAGACCCTTAAGCAAACCTTCATTAGGTTTATCTCCTTAGTTGCTGACCTGCTTACTTTAAAAATCACATATACTGATTTTGAACAAGTAAACAAATTCATTGACTCACTGCCTACTAAATAGAAACCTATCACTGACTCCTTAAGAACCACCCAGACCTTAAAGAACTTTAACATGTTCTCACTTTATGGTACACTTTGGAACCATGAGAAGGCAGAAGCTAAACTTGAACTGAATTTAAAGGAAAACTTTAAGTCTGCCCCCACCACCTCAAAATCTTCAAGAACAGATGATACTGTTCTTATTGCTGCTGCTAAAAAGAAAGCTCAAAAAGCTTTACTGGTTCAAAAGTTGATGGCAGAAGACGAGTCAGCTGAAGATGAGGTGGATAGTGGTACTGGGTCTGAAGAAAACAGTGATGATGAAGATGATGTGGAAGGGTTTGCTGAAGGTATGGCTTTGCTGGCTAGGCAGTTCGAAAGGTTCAATCATAATAGAACCAGCAAGCCATACAAAGGGAGTAAGAAACCAAGTGAGAGGTATATCAGCAAATCAGTCAAGGGTCCTAAATCTGAGTGTTACAATTGTGGAAAAGTTGGACATTTTGCTGCTAAATGCATGTCCAGGAAACCTTCAACATCACATGCTAACTCCTTCTCAAAAGCTGATAAGTACAAGAACAAGTACAAAGCCATGAAGGCTCAGATGAAGGAAAGTGCAAAGGCTGATAAGAAGGGAAAGAAGCCAGAAAAGGTTCTAGTTGCTGAGCATCATGATTGGGATGAAACCAGCTCTTCTTCATCTTCTGACAGTGATACTAATGATGATGCTGGTTATGCTTCTGGTAAAAAGCTGTGTTTGATGGCCAAGGAGGTCGAGGAGTCTGTTGAGGATGACAATGGTAGTATGTTTTTGGCTGATATGAGGGAAGCTGATCGACAAAAGGATTCACCTCAATGAAAATCTGAAATGCTGTATAAGGTTGATAATTTTCGAACTTATACTGATGATGAAAAAGCTGAAATGTTTGACTACCTAAGAGTTGATTTATGTAGAGGCAGTAAACGTGAAGAAGTTTTGAAAAATGATAACAAATCTTTAAATGATAAACTTAAAAGCAAAACTGATTAAATTAAGATCTTGAAGGATGAAATTTCAAAACTTGAAAAATAAAATTTTGCTTTAAAGTCGCTTCACGTTGAGACAGCAGATGTTAAGAACCAGCTAAACGACCTCAAGAAGGTTGTTGATTCATGGTGTACATCTGCTCAACGCACAGCTAAGTGTGTAAATGAGCAAGTGCTTGCCCAAGTTGAAGCTTTCTTTACTGGTGACTATGCTGCTGCTGCTGCTCTCGCATAAGTTACTTACATGGACCCCATTCTTAAAACAGATCCTGAAGCTGTCTTGCCAAATACCTTTGCCAAGATAGTTAAGGGTAAAAAGGTCTTAACAAATAAGTTTGTCAAATCTACTGAGACCCCACCACAGTCCATGAAAGAAGGGTTTTCAATAAAAGAAGGGACTGTTTTGAAGAATCCATTAATGTTACATTTGATGAAACTGCCCCTACTTCATCTTCTGGTCAAGAAGATGAGGAGTTATTGTTTGAAGAGCCAACTCAGTAAGCTCTTGATGATGAAGAAGAACCAGCAGCAAATCCCTCACCAATCCATGTTGATGGGTTCTCTGATGATGAGATGGAATACTCTATTCCATCTTTGTCTAAACCATGTGGACCTACTGGCTCTATTGAAGTTTTACAATTGGAGCATAGGTCTACTAGTTCTGAAGGATCTCAAGCTGGTACTGGTTACACTCATAATGAATAGCTGTATCCCACTGCTGCTGATATTGCTCCATTTAGACATATTTATTACGCAATATCAACCTCATTTTATTCGGTTTTGATGATCGTTGGGGCTTTAAAGTTGTTTTCCTGTGCCAAAGTGTCCACTCAAGGCAAAATGCCTAACTTGGTGTCAAATTGATCAAGAAATGTTCAAAAAGTGCAAAGAAAATGACAAGTGCAGGAAACAGCATCAAGAGCGCCGCTTCTGATTAAGGAGCACCGCACCTCACAGCCCAGAGCGCCGCACCTATGGTAAAAGCGGTGCAATCACCAACATTTTGTCTCAATTTCTTCACAGTGAGCAGAAGCGTCGCTCTTCAGAGGCAGAAGTGCCGGTCCTACAGCTCCAAGAGCGCCGCACCTAAGTCAATAGCGCCGCACCAGATGAAGTATAGAGCGCCGCACCTAAGTCAAAAATGCCACACCAGATGAAGTATAGAGCGCCACACCTGAGTCTAAAGCACTGCACCAATTGAAGCCAAGAGCGCCGCACCTATGTCAAGAGCGGCGCTCCTGACACTGATTCAGCCCACTTTCCTCACCACTATAAATAGAATAAGATAGGTCATTTGGCGAGAGAGCTGCAGTTTTTACTCCGAATTACACACACAAAACCCTAATTTCATCATCCATTAGAGTTCTAAGGTGATTTGGAGGAAGCAAGCTCAAGTTTAATCTTCATTAGTGCTAGATCTTTCTTTTGTTATCAAATTGGATTGTAATCTTAACTTTACTCTTTCTTATTTTGAATCAAATAGTTGTAATCTTTACTTAATCTTCATCTAAGTTTAATCTTTACTTGTAATCTTTGTTTATCATCATTTATCTTTGAATCTTAGCTTGTAATCACTCAAGATGATGTTTATTGATGCTTTCATGATTATTTCTAGTGTAATCTTTGCTATGAGTAGCTAAATCTCTTGTGTTTGCTTATCTATGAATCTTTAATGCATGATGTGCCCTTAATCTATTGAATGAAAGTTGTTTTGAATGAAAATACATGAGCTAGTGTTATTGAGTTAGCCATGAGGTCCATTGCTATGTTTGATATTGGTTTTACTTTGATTACATGAATTGAGTAGCTCTTTAAGTGATTGTAGTAGTGAATCAATTTGTGCTTCAACACCTTTGGTGATCTAGACAACTAGAATAGGAATTTCAAGTGATTGTGTTTCTAGGCTAGGTTGGTTTTCAATTGACCTTTGTTCATCATAGTGGTGTTTGACTATCTTAGGTGACTTTGATGGTTAAAGGGTTTTAAGTGATTTTAACCCGGGCATAATCTCAATAATCAACTCATACATTACTTGATCTAGTGTTGCTAAGCTTATGTGAATTTGCAAATAAAATTGGATTAAGAATATTTACTAGTTCAAACAACTTAAGTGATAACTATTTGGGGAAAACAAAGGCCATCTAAGCATAAAGAGGATTAGATAAGTGAACACTCTTCATCATATTGATTACTTCTCATTTCTTGATTACTTGTTACTTGTTACTTGTTAAGTTTTAGTTTGTTTATCGCAAATTTAGTTGATTAGTCAAAATCTCTCGCAACCCCCCCCCCCCAATCAAACAAAACCCCTAGGATTACTATTAGTTTCAAATACATAATCTACACCGCTCTCACAGGACAAACTTGATAAGAATACTTGCATTAAGTACTATAGCAACCGGGTTTTAAGTGCTCGATAGATTGTGCGTGCTTTTTTTGATATTTGAATCTTGTATAAATTTAGGGAGTTATGTATGGTATATCCACGCCATGTCACAATTTCTTGGCGCCGCTGCCGGGGAGCGGTTAGCTAAGTTAGGTTGTGTATTTGGTACAAGCTTTTAGTTATTCAATCCTTTTGTAAGGATTCGTCCTTACAAAAGTTACTTTTATTGTCTTTTATTTATTATTTTGTATTGGATAATCACTTGTGTTTTTGTTGTCTTTGAAGGTTAGGTCTATTGGTGTATGATAAGAAGATCCCACAAGGATCAAGATTTCACACAACCATTTTTTGATCCGGAGAAACATATACACGGGGTTTATAAGCGTAGAGAAGAACGGGAATTAAGGAAGAATTTTGAGGTTTTACCATTTTGTTTGATAGAAATGGACGGAGAAGAAGAGGGTAATCCACATGGTAATCCTCCACCGGTTGTTAATGAAGTAGTTGCAAATGATCCAAATGACACTCCGATGTGGAATGTTAGAATGGTGGCACAAACGGTTGTGCCTCCGGCTATCACAAAACCACCAATCGAAGCAGAAAATTAGAAGATCAAAGGTAACTTTTTCACAATGTTCAAGGATAGACTTTTTCGCGGACTTATAGATGAAAACCCTTTTGATCACATTCAATATTTTAACGATATTTGTGATATCTACAAGAACAAAGATGTCACCAAAGATGCTTTTAAGCTAAGGGCATTCCCATTCACACTTGATGGAGAAGCTAAGGCTTGGTTAAGGAACTTGCCATCGGATTCGATTAGGTATTTTCAAGATTTGAATGAAGCATTTATCAATCATTTTTTCCCACCTTCAAAGGTGGAGCATTTAAGAATGGAAATTAATGGGTTCACGCAAAGGGGAGATGAGTCTTTGTATGATGCGTGGGTGCATTTCAAGAAGCTATTAAGAGCTTGCCCACCGCATGGTCTAACCAAGAAGGAGTACAACAATACGTTCTACCGGGTACCAATTTTCAAACTAAGCAATATCTTGATTCATCTTCGTGTGGAGTGTTTATGTACAACTCACCCAATGCGGCCGAAAAGTTACTAGAGGACATCGCGGTTAATACATACGAATGGGCACCTTCACCAAGAGATTTGACGAGAAAGAATATGGCTCAAGTGGAGAGTGAAGATGGTCAAGTTACCTTGGCAAGCTTGAATAACCAATTTCAATTATATGGGAAAGAATTGAAAAAGATACAACAAACGCTAGTGGCTATGCAAGTCGGTTGTCAAAGGTGTGAAGGACCACACCTCACCAAAAATTGTCCCCAAGTTAATCAATGTACTCACATTGACTTAGATGACATTCCTATGAATTCGGAAGCTCATGTGAACTTTGTGAGCAACCAAACTTTCAAAGAGGAGGAACTTCTACCCAAGGCAACAACTCTTTCCAATCGAACAATAGCTACTACAACCTTAACCAAAAGCAAGTGTCATTCAACACTCAATCCAACACACCTCCCGGATTCTCCAACCAAAATCGAAACCAAGGCTACAATTCCAACTATAACCAAAATCGCCAAAATAACTACCAATCCCACAACCAACAAAATTATAACAACCAATCTTACAACCACCAATCCAACCCAAATTACCAAGGAAACCTAAGTTATCAAAACCAAGGTTATAGTCAACCCTAAAATAACCAAGGTTACAATCAACAACCACAACAAACTCAACCAAATAACCAACCTTCCCAATCTTCTAAAGGACTAGAAGAGCTTATGCGAACCTATATCAAAAAGGTGGAATCAACCGAAGCATTTTTTTAAAGGAGAACGAGTTCTTGAAGCAACAAATTCGACACAACCAAGCCTCATTCCAAAATCTTGAGAGCACTGTTGGAGACTTTCAAGTCAAGTTGCTGAAAGACCTCAAGGAACTTTACCATCCAACACTCAAGTTAACCCAAGCACCAATTACAACACCAACCGTAACAACCAAAACCAAAAATAGCAACAACACCACTAGAGTTATTCCAATAGAAAGCAACACTACCAATCAAAACGCTAACCAAGCAAGCTCTTCAAATCCTAACAACAACTATGCTCAAGTGAATTCTATTTCTTCAATGGCAAAGGAGGAGGAAATCGAATCTCCTCAAGTTTTTGCAATCGATCTTGATGAGGGATAGTTAGATTTGGATGGAGCTTTAGACATGGATACCATGGATCTTGGTGTGTTCAAGTTCTCGGATGATTCGGATGAAGCGGAGTTCATTCCATATCAAGTAAAAAGTGTTATGACAATGGAAGCTACCGAGTTGATATGCAAGGATCTAGAGGGTGAATTAAAGAAGGTTGAATTAGGTTACTCAGAGCAAAGGGATAAGGTAGAAAGCATCTTGGATATGAAAGCACAAAGCATGAAAGTTGAGGTACTTACACCATCAATTGAAGGGAACAAGGAAACACCCGTCTCCCAACCTCAACCATTACCTCCTACACATCTAAAGGATGTGGATTGTAAGTTGACCCAAGATAAAAACCATAATATTTATGTCAAACTTCCCTTGGCGGAAGTGCTTGAAAACATGCCCAATTATGAGAAATTCTTGAAAGCACTTATGGCCAAGAAGGGAGAGGTTGAACAAGCATCCACCACTTTCTTGCTTAAGGAGTGTGATGGAATTCTGAGAAAATAAAACTTACCAACTAAAATGGGCGATCTCGGACCGTTCTTAATACCATGCAAAGTAAACGGGTCGGAACCATTTACATCACTAGCCGACTCAGGGGCTAGCATAAATTTCATGCCTTTATCCATTTATAAAAAGCTTGGCCTAGGAGACCTTTCACCCACTAAAATGGGAGTGAAATTAATTGATCAATCAATTAACCCAAGTGTGGGGATCGCCGAAGACCTAATTGTTAAAGTAGGGAGCATGGAATTTCCAACCAATTTTGTGATTGTTGATATAAAGGAAGACCCGGTTGTACCCCTAGTATTAGGGAGGCCATTTTTGGCAACCGCATGTTCTTTCTTTGACTTTAGAACCGGTAAGTTGACCCTTAGAGACAAAGGGAAATGTGTAAGCATTAAGAGCAAAAGCGTTAAATTACCAACCAAACCCTCAACCATACCACAAGTTGTTGCTAGTGTGCAATGCGCTACTAGCCCAAAACGAGTTGGTTCACCGACTGGAAGTGGTGGTAGTTTGAATTGAAAAGTCCCAAGTAAGCTTAATCATAGAAATGATGTTATTGACAAATCAATACGGAAATTATACGGTCAAATTCATCATGTCTCATCCCAAAAGGATGAGAAGTTGAGAAAATGTTTAGTGTCAAACTTGTCAAAGCAGGAAAAATGCAAGCTTGAGGATTTGATCAAGGAAACCAAGGCGATTAATGATTGGATAACATTGGTATTGAATGAAAGTGGTAAAGGTAACGGTTCCCTTACCTCAAGGGGAGGAGAGGTTTACCACCCCGGTGTTAGCTAAGATCCACGTGAAAATTGAGTCGGGTGATAGACTCGTTAAACAATTTCCACAATCTTGTTTATAGCTTTCTTTAATTGCATTGCATGTAGGATTGTATGATATTTCTTTCAATTAGTTGTTTTGCATTTAGATAACTTTTTTGCATTTTGTTAAATGGAAAAATCCAAAAATAGTTTGTTAACTTGATCAAAATGTGTTTAAAAACTGCATCCAGGTTCAATTGCGGTGCTTCTATGGAAGGAGCGGCGCTCTTGATTATCAAGAGTGACGCTTTTGACATAGGAGCGATGCTTTTCATCATATTTTGGAATAATTTTTGGTCAGTAGCCGAGAGCGACGCTCTCACACTTAGGAGCGACGCTTTTGCTTGTCCAGGAGCGACGCTTTTACCAAATTGCGACGCTTTTGAGCTGGCAGGAGCGGCGCACCTGTGTCAGGTGCGGCGCTTTTGCATCTATTACTTAAACAATTTTGGACGACTAAAACACCATTTTTTCACACCCAACTCAATTTTTCTCTCTAATAGCGGCGCAACTACAACCCTAATCGCCATAAATCGACCCAATACTTCAGATTACATCCATTTTCTTGCAAATCTTCATCACTTAACATAGGAAAAGTAAGAATCTATCATTCTAATTCATTCTTTAACATGATTTGGATGATTTATACAATTTTTCTCTTTATGCTTAATTAGTAAATTATGCTTGAATAATGATGTTGATGTTCAATTTGTTGATAATTCTAGACTACATTGTTGTTGATTAACATGTTTTTCATGCTTAGTTACAAAGATTTCAACTTTGGATTTCTAGGGTTCATCCAATTTGGGGGTTTTTAGATTCGAGCTAAATTAGAGTGTTAGGTGTTGATGTTGATGCTTAATTGATAGTCTACCATGATAATCTTGCTTTGAATCCATCTTTCATTCTTGTATGATTTGACATTGCAAATTAGGGTTCATAAACTAGGGTTTTGACTTGGTTTGACTGATTCGAGTTGTGGTTTGTGTTAATGTGCTTTTTTGCGGTATATTGATATCATAGCATATAAAGTTGAAATGATTTGATGATTACTCTTGTCTTAGTCAAATTTTTCAATAATTAGGCTTTGACTAGGGGTGACTTTTTGCAACTTTTTCATGTTGACCATGTTTGACCAAGAGGAACCTAGCAGATGAATGTAATGCAAGTTTAGTTTATGATACTACATGTTGTTAACAAATCTATCGCATGAGCTAAATGTGCAACTTTTTGTAAAAGTTTGGAAGTTCACTAAGTCTTTGCTCATGTTTGATCTCACTTATTGTCATGACTAAATGCAATTGTTTTATTCATATTTGTTATTCATGCACATATCTTATAAGATGAAACTAATTGTGAATTTTTGAAATCAACTTGGGAATTGTGGCTAGAGCTTGAAAGTGAACTATTGTATGCTAACTTGTATTTCTCCACAATGTTTTTCTTTGTTGTCTTGGCATGCAGACCAATGTTCCAACACAGTCGCATGGAGGCTCAGTGTAGTGACCCGAACTTTTCCATGTTTATATATATATTAAATGAAATTTTTATTTACATGATTAAGTATTTCCAACATGTTAAGCAATCAAACTTGTTAAGACTTGATTAATTGAAATAGGTTTCATATAGACAATTGACCACCCAAGTTGACCGGTGATTCACGAACGTTAAAACTTGTAAAAACTATACGATGACATATATATGATTATATATATAGTTAACATGATTTTATTATAAGTATGTATCTCATTAGGTATTTTAACAATGAGTTATATACATAAAAATGAGACTATTAATTTAAGAAACTCGAAAACGATATATATAACGATTATCGTTATAACAACGTCTTACTAGGTACATATGAATCGTATTAAGATATTGATACACTTGGTTAATTATGTTAAATGATAAGTAAATATATTATTAAGTGTATTAACAATGAAATACATATGTAAAAATAAGACTACTAACTTAATGATTTCGAAACGAGACATATATGTAACGATTATTGTTGTAACGACATTTAACTGTATATACATCATACTAAGATATATTATATATCATAATATCATGATAACATAACAATTTAACATCTCATTTGTTATAATAAACAATGGGTTAACAACATTCAACAAGATCGTTAACCTAAAGGTTTCAAAACAACATTTACATGTAACGACTAACGATGACTTAACGACTCAGTTAAAATGTATATACATGTAGTGTTTTAATATTTATTTATACACTTTTGAAAGACTTCAAGACACTTATCAAAATACTTCTACTTAACAAAAATGCTTACAATTACATCCTCGTTCAGTTTCATCAACAATTCTACTCGTATGCACCCGTATTCGTACTCGTACAATACACAGCTTTTAGATGTATGTACTATTGGTATATACACTCCAATGATCAGCTCTTAGTAGCCCATGTGAGTCACCTAACACATGTGGGAACCATCATTTGGCAACTAGCATGAAATATCTCATAAAATTACAAAAATATGAGTAATCATTCATGACTTATTTACATGAAAATAAAATTACATATCCTTTATATCTAATCCATACACCAACGACCAAAAAAACCTACAAACACTTTCATTCTTCAATTTTCTTCATCTAATTGATCTCTCTCAAGTTCTATCTTCAAGTTCTAAGTGTTCTTCATAAATTCCAAAAGTTCTAGTTTCATAAAATCAAGAATACTTCCAAGATTGCAAGTTTACTTCCAAGTTTTCTAAATCCATTCCAAGTAATCATCCAAGATCAAGAAACCTTTGTTACTTACAGTAGGTTATCTTTCTAATACAAGGTAATAATCATATTCAAACTTTAATTCAATTTCTATAACTATAACAATCTTATTTCGAGTGGAAATCTTACTTGAAATTGTTTTCGTGTCATGATTCTGCTTCAAGAACTTTCAAGCCATCCAAGGATCCTTTGAAGCTAGATCTATTTTTCTCATTTCCAGTAGGTTTATCCAAGGAACTTGAGGTAGTAATGATGTTCATAATATCATTCGATTCATACATATAAAGCTATCTTATTCGAAGGTTTAAACTTGTAATCACTAGAACATAGTTTAGTTAATTCTAAACTTGTTCGCAAATAAAAGTTAATTCTTCTAACTTGACTTTTAAAATCAACTAAACACATGTTCTATATCTATATGATATACTAACTTAATGATTTAAAACCTGGAAACACGAAAAACACCGTAAAACCGGATTTACGCCGTCGTAGTAACACCGCGGGCTGTTTTGGGTTAGTTAATTAAAAACTGTGATAAACTTTGATTTAAAAGTTATTATTCTGGGAAAATGATTTTTATTATGAACATGAAACTATATCCAAAAATTATGGTTAAACTCAAAGTGGAAGTATGTTTTCTAAAATGGTCATCTAGACGTCGTTCTTTCGACTGAAATGACTACCTTTACAAAAACGACTTGTAACTTATTTTTCCGACTATAAACCTATACTTTTTCTATTTAGATTCATAAAATAGAGTTCAATATGAAACCATATCAATTTGATTCACTCAAAACGGATTTAAAATGAAGAAGTTATGGGTAAAACAAGATTGGATAATTTTTCTCATTTTAGCTACGTGAAAATTGGTAACAAATCTATTCCAACCATAACTTAATCAACTTGTATTGTATATTATGTAATCTTGAGATACCATAGACACGTATACAATGTTTCGACCTATCATGTCGACACATCTATATATATTTCAGAACAACCATAGACACTCTATATGTGAATGTTGGAGTTAGCTATACAGGGTTGAGGTTGATTCTAAAATATATATAGTTTGAGTTGTGATCAATACTGAGATACGTATACACTGGGTCGTGGATTATTTATCGAATTATTTCTGTACATCTAACTATGGACAACTAGTTGTAGGTTACTAACGAGGACAGCAGACTTAATAAACTTAAAACATCAAAATATATTAAAAGTGTTGTAAATATATTTTGAACATACTTTGATATATATGTATATATTGTTATAGGTTCGTGAATCAACCAGTGGCCAAGTCTTACTTCCCGACGAAGTAAAAATCTGTGAAAGTGAGTTATAGTCCCACTTTTAAAATCTAATATTTTTGGGATGAGAATACATGCAGGTTTTATAAATGATTTACAAAATAGACACAAGTACGTGAAACTACATTCTATGGTTGAATTATCGAAATCGAATATGCCCCTTTTTATTAAGTCTGGTAATGTAAGAATTAGGGAACAGACACCCTAATTGACGCGAATCCTAAAGATAGATCTATTGGGTCTAACAAACCCCATCCAAAGTACCGGATGCTTTAGTACTTCGAAATTTATATCATATTCGAAGGGTGTCCCGGAATGATGGGCATATTCTTATATATGCATCTTGTTAATGTCGGTTACCAGGTGTTCACAATATGAATGATTTTTATCTCTATGTATGGGATATGTATTGAAATATGAAATCTTGTGGTCTATTGTTACGATTTAATATATATAGGTTAAACCTATAACTCACCAACATTTTTGTTGACGTTTAAAGCATGTTTATTCTCAGGTGAATACTAAGATCTTTCGCTGTTGCATACTAAAATAAGGACAAGATTTGGAGTCCATGTTTGTATGATATTGTGTAAAAACTGCATTCAAGAAACTGATTTCGATGTAACATATTTGTATTGTAAACCATTATGTAATGGTCGTGTGTAAACAGGATATTTTAGATTATCATTATTTGATAATCTACGTAAAGCTTTTTAAACCTTTATTTATGAAATAAAAGTTATGGTTTGTTTTAAAAATGAATGCAGTCTTTGAAAAACGTCTCATATAGAGGTCAAAACCTCGCAACGAAATCAATTAATATGGTACATTTTTAATCAATAAGAACGGGACATTTCACTCAGGTAGTGGGAAGCGTCAAAAGAGTATAGGTGTTAAAGGAAGGGTAAGAAGCCAGTTCAGGAAGTTGAGGAGATTGGGGATGAAGAAATGCCTCATATCCCCGAGGATATTCAAAGGCTCTCTACGGACCCTTGGTTGCAAGCGATCCTAATTAACCCACGCTTTAGGGATGGTTTAGCAATTAGGCTTAAAGAGACTTTTTATGTTGGAAAGGCAATTGATTGGGCACTTTTAGACGAGGGTGGTTTCATGAATGAAACAGAATGACTTTTTGAGGTCGAGTATGGAAATTTAAGAATCAATCCCTGGGTCCTAATTTTAAGGTACAATGAGCCCATCTACGCTGTCCCTACCTTAGAGTTCGCCTCAACCTTATTTATGAATTTCACGGTGTCAAGCATCACTGATCCAAGCTACATGACCTTCCAATTGGGGGGAAAACAAAGAACAATGAGCATGCTCTAATTCATTAGAGCCTTAGGAATCTACTCTGAGTTTAAGAATTACGATGCCCTTTGGGACTACCTTTTGCATTGCAACATTCCAGTCCTCAACAGTGAAGAATTCAATTACCCTGCAGCCTGGCACGAAATTAGTAGTGGAGTCTTTAGCCCAGGTAAAACCGTAGCCAACACCCTTAGGACCCATGATTTGAGAATAATAGCGTGATTCATCGCCAACACAGTCAACTACCGTTTTAATAGCAATGAAAAGATGTCTTATCTAGACATTTGGCTAACTCACCAAATCTTCCACAAGGCACACATTCATGTTCCTCATGTGATTACCGATTATCTCTTTGACAAGATGGGAATGAAAGCGAAAAAGGGTACGGTGGGTGGTGTGTTTGTGACAAAGATTGCTAAGTATTTGAGGGTTGATCTTTCAAGGTTTATGCCCATGGAAATGAATCCATTTGGTTATGCGGATTTTAAGGGGGGTAGAATTCTTAAGCGGGACATGAACAAGATTATAAGGAAATGGTTTGATTTTGGTAGAGCCGAGGAAGAAGCGGAGGAAAGGGTTAGGCGTGAGAGTAGTCGAGCTCAAAGTCAAAGTAGCGGTGTCCCGAACGAGTATGATCCCTCTTGGATTGCAAACTAATTCGAACAAATCAACATCAACCAACAAAATCAATCATACGAGGCGAGCTATAACTTTTCGGGGCTTCGCATGGTTTCACAATGGCAAGTCCATTGTAGTCAACTAGGCCTTGTGGACCCAAATTCTCCACAACCATTTGCTCCTACGTATGACCCGTATGACCAACAACACCCGAGGACTCAACTGTTCATTGATTATGACCCAAATGAAGGGTATAGGAGGGCCGAGGAGTTTACTTACTTTGAAAGCTTAAGGAACCAACAACCACAAGATCCGAATCAACAATCTACACCGCCAAACTACTATGACTATCCGAATCCGGACCAATCTGGAAGCTCTTACTCAGGAGGGTATAGTTTGTAGTGACCCGAACTTTTCCATGTTTATATATATTAAATGAAATTGGTATATTTACATGATTAAATGTTTTCAACATGTTAAGCAATCAAACTTGTTAAGACTTGATTAATTTAAATAGGTTTCATATAGACAGTTGACCACCCAAGTTGACCGGTAATTCACGAACGTTAAAACTTGTAAAAACTATATGATGACATATATATGATTATATATATAGTTAACATGATATTATGATAAATAAGTATCTCATTAGGTATTTTAACAATGAGTTATATACATAAAATTGAGTTTATTAAATTAAGAAACTCGAAACGATATATATAACGATTATCGTTATAACAACGTCTTACTAAATACATATGAATTATATTAAGATATTGATACACTATGTTTAATCATGATAAATGATAAGTAAACATGTCATTAAGTGTATTAACAATGAACTACATATGTAAAAACAAGACTACTAACTTAATGATTTCGAAACGAGACATATATGTAACGATTATCGTTGTAACAACATTTAACTGTATATATATCAAACTAAGATATATTGATATATCATAATATCATGATAATGTAATAATTTAATATCTCTTTAGATATAATAAACAATGGGTTAACAACATTTAACAAGATCGTTAACCTAAAGGTTTCAAAACAACATTTACATGTAACGACTAACGATGACTTAACGACTCAGTTAAAATGTATATACATGTAGTGTTTTAATACATATTCATACACTTTTGAAAGACTTCAAGACACTTATCAAAATACTTCTACTTAACAAAAATGCTTACAATTACATCCTCGTTCAGTTTCATCAATAATTCTACTCGTATGCACCCGTATTCGTACTCGTACAATACACAGCTTCTAGATGTATGTACTATTGGTATATACACTCCAATGATCAGCTCTTAGCAGCCCATGTGAGTCACCTAACACATCTGGGAACCATCATTTGGCAAATAGCATGAAATATCTCATAAAATTACAAAAATATTAGTAATCATTCATGACTTATTTACATGAAAACAAAATTACATATCCTTTATATCTAATCCATATACCAACGACCAAAAACACCTACAAACACTTTCATTCTTTAATTTTCTTCATCTAATTGATCTCTCTCAAGTTCCATATTCAAGTTCTAAGTGTTCTTCATAAATTCTACAAGTTCTAGTTTCATAAAAATCAAGAATACTTCCAAGTTTGCTAGCTTACTTCCAATCTTGTAAAGTGATCATCCAACCTCAAGAAATCCTTATTGTTTACAGTAAGATATCATTCTAAATCAAGATAATATTCATATACAAACTTTGATTCAATTCCTATAACTATAACTATCTTAATTCGAGTGATAATCTTACTTGAACTTATTTTCGTGTCATGATTCTACTTAAGGAACTTTCAAACCATCCAAGATCCTTTGAAGCTAGATCATTTCTTGTCACTTCCAGTAGGTTTACCTGCTAAACTTGAGGTAGTAATGATGTTCACAATATCATTCGATTCATACATATAAAACTATCTTATTCGAAGATTTGAACATGTAATCACTAGAACATAGTTTAGTTAATTCTAAACTTGTTCGCAAACAAAAGTTAATCCTTCTAACTTGACTTTTAAAATCAACTAAACATATGTTCTATATCTATATGATATGCTAACTTAATGATTTAAAACCTGGAAACACAAAAAACACCGTAAAACCGGACATACGCCGTCGTAGTAACACCGAGGGCTGTTTTGAGTTTGATAATTAAAAACTATGATAAACTTTGATTTAAAAGTTTTTATTCTGGGAAAATGATTTTTCTTATGAACATGAAACTATATCCAGAAATCATAGTTAAACTCAAAGTGGAAGTTTGTTTTTCAAAATGGTCATCAAGACGTCGTTCTTTCGACTGAAATGACTACCTTTACAAAAATGACTTGTAACCTGTATTTTCGACTATAAACTTATACTTTATCTATTTAGATTCATAAACTTAAGTTCAATATGAAACCATAGCAACTTGAAACACTCAAAACGGATTTAAAACGAAGAAGTTATGGGTAAAACAAGATTGGATAATTTTTCTTGTTGTAGCTACGTGAAAATTGGTAAAAAAATCTATATTAATCATATCCTAGCTAACTTATATTGTATTACATGTATTCTAATATATTATGTAATCTTGGGATACCATAGACACGTATGCAAATGTTTTGACATATCATATCTACCCATGTATATATATTATTTGGAACAACCATAGACACTCTATATGCAGTAATGTTGGAGTTTGCTATACAGGGTTGAGGTTGATTCTAAAAATATATATACTTTGAGTTGTGATCTAGCCTAAGACGTGTATACACTGGGTCGTGAATTGATTCAAGATAATATATATCGATTTATTTCTGTACATCTAACTGTGGACAACTAGTTGTAGGTTACTAACGAGGACAGCTGACTTAATAAATTTAAAACAGTAAAACGTATTAAAAATGTTGTAAATATATTTTGAACATACTTTGATATATATGTACATATTTGTTATAGGTTCGTGAATCGACCAGTGGCCAAGTCTTACTTCCCGACGAAGTTAAAAATCTGTGAAAGTGAGTTATAGTCCCACTTTTAAAATTTAATATTTTGGGATGAGAATACATGCAGTTTTATAAATGTTTTACGAAATAGACACAAGTAAATGAAACTACATTATATGGGTGAATGATCGAAGCCGAATATGCCCATTTTGCTTGGTAGCCTAAGAATAGTAAACTGATCTACTAATTGACGCGAATCTTAAAGATAGATCTATTGGGCCTAACGAACCTCATCCAAAGTACCGGATGCTTTAGTACTTCGAATTCGTTTATATCATGTATGAAGGATTTCCCGGAATGATAGGGGATATTCTTATATGCATCTTGTTAATGTCGGTTACCAGGTGTTCACCATATGAATGAATTTTATCTCTATGTATGGGATGTATATTGAAATATGAAATCTTGTGGTCTATTATTATGATTTGATAATATATAGGTTAAACCTATAACTCACCAACATTTTTGTTGACGTTTTAAGCATGTTTATTCTCAGATGATTATTAAGAGCTTCCGATGTTGCATACTAAAATAAGGACAAGATTTGGAGTCCATGCTTGCATGATATTATGTAAAAACTGCATTCAAGAAACTTATTTTTGATGTAATATATTTTTATTGTAAACCATTATGTAATGGTCGTGTGTAAACGGTATATTTTAGATTATCATTATTTGATAATCTACGTAATGCTTTTTAAACCTTTATCGATAAAATAAAGGTTATGGTTATTTTAAAAATGAATGCAGTCTTTGAAAAACGTCTCATATAGAGGTCAAAACCTCGCGACGAAATCAATTAATATGGAACGTTTATAATCAATATGAACGGGACATTTCAGTTGGTATCAGAGCGTTGGTCTTAGAGAACCAGAAATTTGCATTAGTGTGTCTTATTGAGTTTGTTTGGATAAATTAGTGAGTCTGGACTTCGACCGTGTTTTCTTTAAAAACGATTGCTTAACACTTTTGTTGGAAACTATATATTATTAACATGTAAATATTATGTGATATATTAACCTCATAATGTGTTTGATATTATGTGATAGATGTTTACCACTAGTACAAATCCCATTGATTCACCTAATAATAATGAAGAGTCGAATATATTTTGGGAAGATTCACAAATTCCCGAAGAAGAACCGGAAGAAGAGGAACCGGAAGAGGAGGAATCAGAAGAGGAGGAACCGGAAGAAGAAGAGGTTCCGGAGGAAGAAATATTGATACCTATAGTAAATCGATTAAATAAAAGAAAATCCTCAACCAACGGACCAAAGTTAATAATGGTCAATGGTGTTTCCACAGAGGAAGCAAAATATTGGGAAGATTATCAATTTTTCGATGAATCGGATCCCGATGAGGATTCCGATGATGTTATAGAAATTACCTCGACCCAATTTAATAAAGCGAAAGAAAATAATAAGGGAAAAGGTATAAAAATAGAGAAAATCCGATTCTAACCCCGATGAACTTTATATGTATCGGTAACATCCGTATTTCCTAAAATGTAACAATGACCCGGGAACCTCTAAACCACCAGGTTTTTCTAAACCATTGTGGAAAATGACGGCTCGTATTAGAGGAACACCATATATGCCTAAAAAATTAGGAAAACGAACCAAGTCCAAAGAAGAAGAAACCAGTGATTCAGATTAGAGGGTTGTAATCATGTTGTGTATTATATGTATTGTAGTGTGCTTGTACTTTTATGTTCTATGTAAAAATTTCTTGTATTGTTTGTTAATTATCTTTTATGAATCTAACTCTCGTTTATTTTTACAGTATAAAAACACAAAATGGACGTTAAGGGTAGACAACTGAATATTTTAGAAGACCTACCAGAGAATATGATTGATGAAATCTTGTCTAGAGTTGGTCAGAATTCATCAGCACAATTAGTTATGGTGAAATTAACTTGTCAAACGTTTGAAAGACTTTCCAGAAATGCCTTAGTTTATAAAAGGCTTTCCTTTGATAGGTGGGGTATATCACATTGAGGAGACCGTAAGTTACGCAATGTTTTCTTTAAAGCGTTAAATGCGGGGAACCCAAATGCAATTTTACGCTACGGGTTAAGAACCGATTTTGACTCAACATATCCCAACATAGGATTTCGTGAATTAGAAAGAGCTTCTAACATGTAACATAAAGAAGTATGTTATGCTTACGAGTTAGTGATGTTCACTTCTTACCAAAGTGAGAAAAAGAACATCGGATTGCAACTTTTAAATAAAACCTTCCCACAAGTGACGGATTCAGTAGTTGGGGTGAGAAACAAGGTTTTTAGATTATTACGGGGCTGTTGGACATTACGAAATCCTCGTCCTTTTGACGACATTACAACATGCTATCTTGTCAACGGTCACAACGGTTATGTTTCACAAGACCAAGGATGAGAAGTAGTCTTAGTAAAACCAGAATGCATGACTTGTTTCTAGACGTATGAATTGCGTGTATTTATTGCCTTTGTTGAACGACTTGCGTATTAACTAGAATTGTCTTCGCAACTGTTTTGTATCAGAGTTTTTATGTGCTATATTTCATGCTATATGTAAAATAGTGGTATTGTAAGTTTGCAAAATATTGTATAAAAGTTTGAATGTGAAATATTATTATAATCAGTTTTTCATATAGAATTGTAGTAGTTGAATTGTATGTTAGCTACTAAGTGTGAACTTAACGGGTAGGTATTACCCGAATTAAAACTTATAAAACGATAATATGAAGAAAAAGCTTTTATAAATGAGTTCATATTATGCTACGGAATACTATTGACTACTCTTAATATTCTATATGATTAACTTAATTCTTTTGGCTATTTTTGAAGGAAATGGAACCGACTACTCGTCAGAACTTGAACATGAGTGAGGAAGACTTTCGTGCTTTCCTTGCAGTAAATATAGCCGCAGTACAGGCTGCAATGCAAAACAACAATAACTCAGGGTCTAGCAGTGGAGTTAACTCCACGGGAAACCGTGTAAGATGCTCCTACAAGGCTTTCACTGCCTGTAAACCTCTGGAATTCGATGGAACTGAAGAACCAGTCGGACTGAAGCGATGGACCGAAAAGGTCGAATCTGTGTTTGCTATAAGCAAATGTGCTGAGGAAGATAAGGTAAAGTACGCCACGCATACCTTCACAGGTACTGCGTTAACATGGTGGAATACCTATCTCGAACAAGTGGGACATGATGCTGCTTACGCACTACCGTGGTCAGCATTCAAACACTTGATGAACTAACAGTACCGTCCTAGAAACGAAGTCAATAAGCTCAAGACAGAGCTTAGAGAATTACGAATGAAGGGATTCGATATCACCACATACTAATGACGATTCACCAAGTTGTGTTTATTGTGCCCAAGAGTGTTCGAAGATGAAGAAGAGCAGATCGATGCGTTTGTAAAGGGGTTACCAGAGAGAATTCAGGAGGATGTGAGTTCAAGCGCATCCACTACAATGCAAAAGGCGAGCCGAATGGCTCACAAACTTATAAACCAGATCGAGGGAAGGATTAAAGAGCAGGCGGCTGAGGATGCCAAAATAAAACAAGTCAAGAGAAAATGGGAAGAACCCAATGACAAGAGTCACAATTTCAACAATCAACACCACAATCACAACCACAATCGCACCATTTTTCTCAACAACAAACGCAACAAAAACCATTCCAACAGCAACAACTACAACAATCATCCCAACAGTAATACCAACCGCAACAACAAAAATCCTAACAACAATTTCAATAACAACACTAGTAATCAAAATCAGAAAATTCTGTGTCTGAGGTGTGAAGGGTACCATCCAACTACTTTTTGTCCAGCAACATGTACTAAATGTAATAGAAAGGGTCATGATACAACGAAGTGTGAAATTTATGGACCATCGGGTAAAGGAACAAGTAATGCCCACATTATTTGTTTTGGATGCGGGAAGAAGGGCCACTACAAAACTGCGTGTCCAAACCAGGGAAATAATAATGGGCAAAGCCGTGGGAGAGTTTTTAACATTAATGCGGAAGAAGCGCAGGAAGACCCGGAGCTTTTTACGGGTACGTTTCTTATCGATGAAAAACCTGCTTATGTTTTATTTGATTCGGGTGCGGATAGAAGTTATATGAGTATAGAATTTTGTGCTAAATTAAGTGGTCCATTGATGCCTATGAATAATAAATTTTTACTCGAATTAGCAAACGGTAAATTAATTTCGGCAGATAAAATATGTCGGAATCGAGAAATTAAACTGGTTAGCGAAACGTTTAAGATCGATTTGATACCAGTAGAGTTAGGGAGTTTTGATGTGATAATCGGCATGGACTGGTTGAAAAAGGAGAGTGCGGAAATTGTATGTTACAAAAATGCAATTCGCATTGTACGAGAAAAAGGAAAACCTATAATGGTGTACGGAGAAAAGAGCAACGCGAAGCTAAATATTATTAGTAATTTGAAGGCACAAAAACTAATAAGAAAAGATTGCTATGTCATTCTAGCACACCTCGAAGAATTCAAACCCGAAGAAAAGAACATCAATGATGTTCCCGTCGCAAAAGAATTTCCCGATGTATTTCCGAAAGAATTACCGGGACTACCTCCACATCGATCTGTTGAATTTCAAATAGATCTCGTACCAGGAGCTGCACCAATAGCTCGTGCTCCATAAAGACTTGCACCCAGTGAAATGAAAGAACTTCAAAGCCAACTAAAAGAACTTTTAGAGCGTGGTTTCATTCGACCAAGCACATCACCATGGGGGGCTCCTGTTTTGTTTGTCAAGAAGAAAGATGGTACATTTAGGTTGTGTATCGACTACCGAGAGTTGAACAAACTTACCATCAAGAACCGCTACCCACTATCGAGAATTGACGACTTATTTGATCAACTACAAGGCTCGTCTATTTATTCAAAGATCGATTTACGTTCTGGATATCATCAAATGCGGGTGAAGGAGGATGATATTCCAAAGACTGCTTTTAGGATGCATTACGGTCATTACGAGTTTATGGTTATGCCGTTTGGATTGACTAACGCACCAGCTGTGTTCATGGACCTCATGAACCGAGTGTGTGGACCATACCTTAACAAGTTTGTCATTGTTTTTATCGATGACATACTTATTTACTCAAAGAATGATCAAGAGCACGAAGAACATTTGAGAAAAGTGCTAGAGTTGTTGAGGAAAGAAAAATTGTACGCTAAGTTTTCAAAGTGTGCATTTTGGTTGGAAGAAGTTCAATTCCTCGGTCACATAGTGAACAAAGAAGGTATTCAAGTGGATCCGGCAAAGATTGAAACCGTTGAAAAGTGGGAAACCCTGAAAACTCTGAAGCATATACGCCAATTTTTAGGACTGGCTGGTTACTACAGAAGGTTCATCCAAGATTTTTCCAAAATAGCAAACCCCTTGACTGCATTAACGCATAAAGGGAAGAAATTTGAATGGAAGGATGAGCAGGAGAAAGCGTTTCAATTGTTGAAGAAAAAGTTAACTACGGCACCTATATTGTCATTGCCTGAAGGGAATGATAATTTTGTGATATATTGTGATGCCTCAAAGCAAGGCCTCGGTTGTGTATTAATGCAACGAACAAAGGTAATTGCTTATGCGTCCAGACAATTGAAGATTCACGAGCAAAATTATACCACTCACGATTTGGAAATGGGCGCTGTTGTTTTTGCATTAAAGACTTGGAGGCACTACTTATATGGGGTCAAAAGTATTATATATACCGACCACAAAAGTATCCAACATATATTTAATCAAAAACAACTGAACATGAGGCAGCGTAGGTGGATTGAGTTATTAAATGATTACGATTTCGAGATTCGTTACCACCCGGGGAAGGCAAATGTGGTAGCTGACGCTTTGAGTAGAAAGGACAGAGAACCAATGCGGGTAAAAGCTATGAATATAATTATTCGTACTAACCTTACTACTCAAATAAAGGAGGCGCAATAGGGAGTTGTAAAAGAAGGAAAGTTGAAGAATGAAATACCCAAAAGATCGGAGAAACATCTTAATATTCGGGAAGACGGAACCCGGTATAGGGCTGAAAGAATTTGGGTACCAAAGTTTGGAGATGTGAGAGAAAAGGTACTTAAGGAAGCACATAAAACCAGATATTCAATACATCCCGGAGCGAGGAAGATGTACAAAGATCTCAAGAACCACTTTTGGTGGCCGGGTATGAAAGCCGATATTGCTAGATACGTAGGAGAATGTTTGATGTGTTCTAAGGTCAAATCTGAACATCAGAAACCATCAGGTCTACTTCAACAACCCGAAATCCCAGAATGGAAATGGGAAAACATTACCATGGATTTCATTACTAAATTGCCAAGGACTGCAAGTGGTTATGATACTATTTGGGTAATAGTCGATCGTCTCACCAAGTCAGCACACTTTCTGCCAATGAGAGAAGATGATAAAATGGAGAAGTTGGCGAGATTATACTTGAAGGAAGTTGTCTCTAGACATGGAATACCAATCTCTATTATCTCTGATAGAGATGGCAGATTTGTTTCAAGTTTTTGGCAGACATTACAACAAGCATTGGGAACTCGTCTAGACATGAGTACGGCCTATCATCCACAAACCGATGGGCAGAGCGAAAGGACGATACAGACTCTTGAAGACATGCTACGAGCATGTGTTATTGATTTTGGAAATAGTTGGGATCGACATCTTCCATTAGCAGAATTTTCCTACAACAACAGTTACCACTCGAGTATCGAAATGGCACCGTTCGAAGCACTTTATGGTAAAAAGTGCAGATCTCCAATTTGTTGGAATGAATTGGGGGATAGACAGATTACGGGTCCGGAGATAATCCAAGAAACTACATAGAAAATCATCCAAATTCAACAACGGTTGAAAACTGCTTAGAGTCGACAAAAGAGCTACGCGGACCTTAAAAGGAAAGATATAGAATTTGAAATTGGGGAGATGGTCATGCTTAAGGTTTCGCCTTGGAAAGGCGTTGTTTAATTTGGTAAATGGGGGAAACTAAATCCAAGATACATTGGACCATTCAAGATTTTAGATCGTGTTGGACCAGTAGCCTACCGACTTGAATTACCTCAACAAGTCGCCAATGTACATAATACCTTTCACGTCTTGAATCTGAAGAAGTGCTTAGCCAAAGAAGATCTCACTATTCCTTTAGACGAAATTAAAATCAATGAAAAACTGCAATTCATTGAAGAACCCGTCGAGATAATGGATCGTGAGGTTAAAAGGCTCAAGCAAAATAAGATACCGATCGTCAAGGTTCGATGGAATGCTCGTAGGGGACCCGAGTTCACCTGGGAGCATGAAGATTAAATGAAGCTGAAATACCCGTACCTATTTCCAGAAGATTCGTTAACACCTTCAACAGCTTAAAATTTCAGGACGAAATTTATTTAACGGGTAGGTACTGTAGTGACCCGAACTTTTCCATGTTTATATATATATTAAATGAAATTGGTATATTTACATGATTAAATTTTTTCAACATGTTAAGCAATCAAACTTGTTAAGACTTGATTAATTTAAATAGGTTTCATATAGACAGTTGACCACCCAAGTTGACCGGTGATTCACGAACGTTAAAACTTGTAAAAACTATATGATAACATATATATGATTATATATATAGTTAACATGATATTATGATAAGTTAGTATCTCATTTGGTATTTTAACAATGAGTTATATACATAAAATTGAGTTTATTGAATTAAGAAACTCGAAACGATATATATAATGATTATCGTTATAACAACGTCTTACTAAATACATATGAATTATATTAAGATATTGATACACTATGTTTAATCATGATAAATGATAAGTAAACATGTCATTAAGTGTATTAACAATGAACTACATATGTAAAAACAAGACTACTAACTTAATGATTTCGAAACGAGACATATATGTAACGATTATCGTTGTAACAACATTTAACTGTATATATATCATACTAAGATATATCAATATATCATAATATCATGATAATGTAATAATTTAACATCTCTTTAGATATAATAAACAATGGGTTAACAACATTTAACAAGATCGTTAACCTAAAGGTTTCAAAACAACATTTACATGTAACGACTAACGATGATTTAACGACTCAGTTAAAATGTATATACATGTAGTGTTTTAATATGTATTCATACACTTTTGAAAGACTTCAAGACACTTATCAAAATACTTCTACTTAACAAAAATTCTTACAATTACATCCTCGTTCAGTTTCATCAACAATTCTACTCGTATGCACCCGTATTCGTACTCGTACAATACACAGCTTCTAAATGTATGTACTATTGGTATATACACTCCAATGATCAGCTCTTAGCAGCCCATGTGAGTAACCTAACAAATTTGGGAATCATCATTTGGCAACTAGCATGAAATATCTCATAAAATTACAAAAATATTAGTAATCATTCATGACTTATTTAGATGAAAACAAAATTACATATCCTTTATATCTAATCCATATACCAACGACCAAAAACACCTACAAACACTTTCATTCTTCAATTTTATTCATCTAATTAATCTCTCTCAAGTTTCATCTTCAAGTTCTAAGTGTTCTTCATAAATTATACAAGTTCTAGTTTCATAAAAATCAAGAATATTTCCAAGTTTGCTAGCTTACTTCCAATCTTGTAAAGTGATCATCCAACCTCAAGTAATCCTTGTTGTTTATAGTAAGATATCATTCTAAATCAATATAATATTCATATACAAACTTTGATTCAATTCCTATAACTATAACTATCTTAATTCGAGTGATAATCTTACTTGAGCTTGTTTTCGTGTCATGATTCTACTTCAAGAACTTTCAAGCCATCCAAGATCCTTTGAAGCTACATCATTTATTGTCACTTCCAGTAGGTTTACCTGCTAAACTTGAGGTAGTAATGATGTTCATAACATCATTCGATTCATACATATAAAACTATCTTATTCGAAGATTTGAACATGTAATCACTAGAACATAGTTTAGTTAATTCTAAACTTGTTCGCAAATAAAAGTTAATCCTTCTAACTTGACTTTTAAAATCAACTAAACACATGTTCTATATCTATATGATATGCTAACTTAATGATTTAAAACCTGGAAACACGAAAAACACCGTAAAATCGGACATACGCCGTCGTAGTAACACCGCGGGCTGTTTTGGGTTTGATAATTAAAAACTATGAAAAATTTGATTTAAAAGTTGTTCTTCTGGGAAAATGATTTTTCTTATGAATATGAAACTATATCCAAAAATCATAGTTAAACTCAAAGTGGAAGTATGTTTTTCAAAATGATTATCAAGACGTCATTCTTTCGACTGAAATGACTACCTTTACAAAAACAACTTATAACCTGTATTTCCGACTATAAACTTATACTTTTTCTGTTTAGATTCATAAACTTAAGTTCAATATGAAACCATAGCAACTTGAAACACTCAAAACGGATTTAAAACGAAGAAGTTATGGGTAAAACAAGATTGGATAATTTTTCTTATTGTAGCTACGTGAAAATTGGTAACAAATCTATATTAATCATATCCTAGCTAACTTATATTGTATTACATGTATTCTAATATATTATGTAATCTTGGGATACCATAGACACGTATGCAAATGTTTTGACATATCATATCGACCCATGTATATATATTATTTGGAACAACCATAGACACTCTATATGCAGTAATGTTGGAGTTAGCTATACAGGGTTGAGGTTGATTCCAAAAATATATATACTTTGAGTTGTGATCTAGCCTGAGACGTGTATACACTAGGTCGTGGATTGATTCAAGATAATATATATCGATTTATTTCTGTACATCTAACTATGGACAACTATTGTAGGTTACTAATGAGGACAGCTGACTTAATAAATTTAAAATAGTAAAACGTATTAAAAATGTTGTAAATATATTTTGAACATACTTTGATATATATGTACATATTTGTTATAGGTTCGTGAATCGACCAGTAGCCAAGTCTTACTTTCCGACGAAGTAAAAATCTGTGAAAGTGAGTTATAGTCCCACTTTTAAAATCTAATATTTTGGGATGAGAATACATGCAGTTTTATAAATGTTTTACGAAATAGACACAAGTAAATGAAACTACATTATATGGGTGAATGATCGAAGCCAAATATGCCCCTTTTGATTGGTAGCCTAAGAATTAGTAAACCGATCTACTAATTGACGCGAATCCTAAAGATAGATCTATTGGGCCTAACGAACCCCATCTAAAGTACCGGATGCTTTAGTACTTCGAATTCATTTATATCATGTCCGAAGGATTTCCCAGAATGATAGGGGATATTCTTATATGCATCTTGTTAATGTCGGTTACCAGGTGTTCACCATATGAATCAATTTTATCTCTATGTATGGGATGTATATTGAAATATGAAATCTTGTGGTCTATTATTATGATTTGATAATATATAGGTTAAACCTATAACTCACCAACATTTTTGTTGACGTTTTAAGCATGTTTATTCTTAGGTGATTATTAAGAGCTTCCGCTGTTGCATACTAAAATAAGGACAAGATTTGGAGTCCATGCTTGTATGATATTATGTAAAAACTGCATTCAAGAAACTTATTTTTGATGTAATATATTCTTATTGTAAACCATTATGCAATGGTCGTGTGTAAACGGTATATTTTAGATTATCATTATTTGATAATCTACGTAATGCTTTTTAAACCTTTATCGATAAAATAAAGGTTATGGTTATTTTAAAAATGAATGCAGTCTTTGAAAAGCGTCTTATATAGAGGTCAAAACCTCGTGACGAAATCAATTAATATGGAACGTTTATAATCAATATGAATGGGACATTTCATAGTTGGTGGTAACTTTTATGGTTGTGTTCTCGCTCTCTAAACTCTTGTTTTGGTGAAAACATTTGGTGTTTGTTTGTTGGGAAAACTTTTACTTTAAATTGTTTGTTTGTAATAATTATGGGCGGTTGGTTTGGGAAGAAATTTGAACAAGTGCTTGATGGTCGTGGTAAGTTTGAAAACTATTTTATTTGTGGTTTGAATGATGGTATTTGGATTCGGAGGTTATGTGATTCCCGGATAAAACAATTTAAGTTTGATTGTGGTTTGTAATAATTAAATACTTTCTAGAAACTTGATGTTTTGTCTATGGATGTTTGTGTTTAATGTCACTTTGTCGTGATGGTTGATTATTCGATTTGTGCATGCATGATGTGGTATTTATTATTGTTATATTGTGTTTGTGTGTGAAGCGTTGAATCTATCGTTTGCTTGTGATATTGGTGAAGTAAATTGTTCGGTTTCGTGTATCATTATGGAGATAGTTATTGGTATAACTTTTTTGATATTTTTGGATCATTGTGGGTTTATTGTGGGCGCTCATACTCACCCGAGTATGGCCCCATACATTCTTGTACCTTGTGAGCATATTTCAAAATTGTAGGGAATGCCATATGCACTTGGCTCCTTCTTTTGGCTGATCGAATGGTGCAACAACATGCAAGCAAATTTGGTGACTAAGTTTCTCGAATGGTGACAACAAAGATCAATTGATCTACTCCGGTTTTTATTTTCTCTTCTCTTCTCTATTTTAATTCAAAATGCCCCTCAATTTTCTTAATATTCTTTCGTTTAATACAATGAGGGCATTGCATCAAACTAAATGTAGGGGGAGAGTAAATCTCGGGTCATTTTGAACTTTTTCGGGTTAAGCTTATCAATTTTTGGAACAAGTTTTAAACCATTACATTAACTAACATCATAAACATCTAAAATGGTTAAAACTTGTGAAAATTTCCAAACTTTTTGGAAAATGTAAAGTCTTTTTCCATTGTGTTTCAAATTTTTGGGAAAGTAAAGTCTTCCCTCATGTTGGCAATTGTAATACCAAGTGAAAGTAAAGTCTTTCACTTTTTATGTGAGTTTGTGCTCCAAATGTTAAATATCAATAGAAAAAATCAAACTTGCGCTTGAAAGTTAAAGTCTTTCATGCACATTGCTTCAAAAAAAACCAAGTGTTTAAAGCTTCGTGCTTTAGCACTTCCGGATGACTCAAGTCCATCCATTTTGGTAGGGAGTAAAGTCTCTCGAATTTCGTACTACTTGGTGTGGGACACTTCCTAATCCACACCATTTCATATTGACATTGGTTGTCTCATCATTTCAAGATGGTTCAACCGATGTATCATACCGAGGGAAGAGGAGCCACCGAGCTTCAACGTATGCTATCTTCTTGATGAAGAGCAATGGCTTCGTGCTAGTGTTGCTAGACAACACAACCCATAGCCAAAAGTTATGGCACCTTGTTGAGATTTCAACTAACGGAAAGGTAGTAACTACTTCCTACCTTTTCTTAAAATAAGCATAAAAGCTTGTTATGTGGAAAGTAGAAAAATCAAACACTTGGAAGTAAAGTCTTCCAAGTAATCTCGGGTACCAAACTTGAAAGTAAAGTCTTTCAAGTCAATTTTTGTTCAAAGCTTGGGAGTTAAAAGTCTCCCAAGTTAAGTTTGTCTCACCCGCTCGTCAACGAATTCAAATTCCGCCCAAAAATTTGGAATAGATGGATCTCTTATTTTGGCCACGTGGGGCCCTAATTCCACGAACCTCCGTCAATGCTTTCGCCCTACTATGAGAGAAGCCATAGAGTTGTGATAGAAAACTTGATGTGTGTCGGTCATCCTATGCCCGAATCGACCATAAAGATAGGGGTAACCAGTCCCTAACACTTTGGCGCACCCACCTTAACCCTAAACTTGGAATTGACGATATCATATTTTGGAATTGACAAAAAATTAGGTGTTTTGGGGGCATGGAGGTGGAAGAGGGATAGCCATCGCCGGGTTGACTAAAGGATCATACTTTTCGGGGCATGTGCTTTTTACATGAAGGAATTCTTGGTGAACGGTAATTTTGATGATTTTTCATGACCCATTCTCAATTTGGGTATATTTTGTGAGCTTTATGGTGATTTGAGCTTGTTGCCTATATTTTATGTCACCTTATTTGTATAGTGGTGAATTTGCTTATTTTATGAATAGCGTTGATTTTTGGCTTGATTGATGGCTATCCCGCGAATCCTACATAAATGGTCAAGGTCAAGGAGGTCAAAGTGTTGATTGTGATGAACCTTAGGTTTGATGATTTGGTGTTTGATGGCCTCTTAGGTGATGTAGTTGATCTTGACCAGGGAATGAATGTTTCGGGTAGACCTAGGTTTGGATTGTTGTTGATTTGGTGGTTATTGAAGATTATGGAAGCATTAATTTATGCTCATGCCACTTGTTCTATTGATTTGCTTGTTTGAGGACAAACAAGGTTCAAATGTAGGGGGTTTGATATTGCTCAATTTAGACATATTTATTACGCAATATCGACCTTATTTTATTCGGTTTTGATGATCGTTGGGGCTTTAAAGTTGTTTTCCTGTGCCAAAGTGTCCACTTAAGGCAAAATGCCTAACTTGGTGTAAAATTGACCAAGAAATGTTCAAAAAGTGCAAAGAAAATGACAAGTGCAGGAAACAGCATCAAGAACGCTGCTCCTGGTTAAGGAGCACCGCACCTCACAGCCCAGAGCGCCGCACCTATGGTAAAAGTAGCGCAATCACCAACGTTTTGTCTCAATTTCTTCACAGTGAGCAGAAGTGTCGCTCTTCAGAGGCAGAAGCGCCGTTCCTACAGCTCCAAGAGCACCGCACCTAAGTCAACAGCGCCACACCAGATGAAGTATAGTGCGTCGCACCTAAGTCAATAGCGCCGTACCAGATGAAGTATGGAGCGGCGCACCTGAGTCTAAAGAGCCGCACCAATTGAAGCCAAGAGCGCCGCACCTATGTCAAGAGCGGCGCTCCTGACGCTGATTAAGCCCACTTTCCTCGCCACTATAAATAGAATAAGATAGGTCATTTGGCGAGAGAGCTGCAGTTTTTACTCTGAATTACAATCCTAATTTCATCATCCATTAAAGTTCTAAGGTGATTTGGAGGAAGCAAGCTCAAGTTTCATCTTCATTAGTGCTAGATCTTTCTTTTGTTATCAAATTGGGTTGTAATCTTAACTTTACTCTTTCTTATTTTGAATCAAATAGTTGTAATCTTTACTTAATCTTCATCTAAGTTTAATCTTTACTTGTAATCTTTGTTTATCATCATTTATCTTTGAATCTTAGCTTGTAATCACTCAAGATGATGTTTATTGATGCTTTCATGATTATTGCTAGTGTAATCTTTGCTATGAGTAGCTAAATCTCTTGTGTTTGCTTATCTATGAATCTTTAATGCATGATGTGCCCTTAATCTATTGAATGAAAGTTGTTTTGAATGAAAATACAAGAGCTAGTGTTATTGAGTTAGCCATGAGGTCCATTGCTATGTTTGATATTGGTTTTACTTTGATTACATGAATTGAGTAGCTCTTTAAGTGATTTTAGTAGTGAATCAATTTGTGCTTCAACACCTTTGGTAATCTAGACAACTAGAATAGGAATTTCAAGTTATTATGTTTCTAGGCTAGGTTGGTTTTCAATTGACCTTTGTTCATCATAGTGGTGTTTGACAGGTTAAAGGGTTTTAAGTGATTTTAACCCGGGCATAATCTCAATAATCAACTCATACATTACTTGATCTAGTGTTGCTAAGCTTATGTGAATTTGCAAGGTAAAATTGGATTAAGAATATTTACTAGTTCAAACAACTTAAGTGATAACTATTTGGGGAAAACAAGGGCCATCTAAGCATAAAGAGGATTAGATAAGTGAACACTCTTCATCATATTGATTACTTCTCATTTCTTGATTACTTGTTACTTGTTACTTGTTACTTGTTAAGTTTTAGTTTGTTTATCGCAAATTTAGTTGATTAGTCAAAATCTCTCGCAAAACCCCCCCAATCAAACAAAACCCCTAGGATAACTATTAGTTTCAAATACATAATCTACACTGCTCTCACGGGACGAACTTGATAAGAATACTTGCATTAAATACTATAGCAACCGGGTTTTAAGTGCTCGATAGATTGTGCGTGCTTTTTGTGATATTTGAATCTTGTATAAATTTATGAAGTTATGTATGGTATATCCATGCCACGTCAGCTGCTCATTCCTCTGAGACAGCTGACGATCAAGATTCTGTGTGCTCCACAACAAGCTCACATGTTCATAATACTAGATGGACAAAGGAGCATCCAATTGAACAAGTTATTGGTAATCTGGCAAGTGGTGTTAAAACAAGAAGACATGCAACCAGCAACTTTTGTATGCATGTAAACTTTGTATCTACCATTGAACCTACATGTCCTGATGAAGCTATCAAAGATCCAAACTGGGCAGGAGCTATACAAGAAGAGATCTCCCAGTTTGATAGGAATAAGGTTTGGACATTGGTACCTAAACCTGATGATGAAACTAAGAAGATCATTGGTACCAAGTGGGTTTTCAAGAACATGATGGATGAAGATGGGATTGTAATCAGAAACAAAGCTATATTGGTAGCTTAGGGTTTCAAACAGGAAGAAGGATTGGATTATGGAGAGACATATGCTCCAGTGGCTAGGATGGAAGCTATCAAATTGTTCTTGGCATATGCTGCTAAGATGAACTTTAAGGTATTCCAAATGAATGTTAAATCTGCATTTAAATGGGAAGCTGCAAGAAGAAGTTTATGTCAAACAGCCTCCTGGTTTTGTAAGCAGTAAATATCCAGACCATGTCTACAAGCTAGACAAAGCTTTTATGGCCTCAAACAGGCACCAAGAGCATGGTATGAGACACTTCATGTGTATCTCACTGGTATAGGTTTTAAAGTTGGAACAATTGATACCACTCTGTTCTCAAAAGAGATAGATGGTGATCTCTTGCTGGTACAGATATATGTGGATGATATTATTTATGGATCTAAAAATGAATTGTCAAGATTTTTCAAAACTTATGTCAAAGACATATGAAATGAGCTTACAAAGAGATTTGCAATACTTTTTAGGATTGCAAATTAAATAACTTGATGATGGAATTTTTATAAGTCAAGATAAATATATCAAAGATATGTTAAAGAAATTTGGTCTGACCTGTTTAAAAGATATAGGACCCCAATGGCAGCATCTATTAAAATAGATACTGATCCCAATGGTGAACCAGTCAATATCACTGAATATAGAGGTATGATTGGATCCCTACTTTATCTTACAGCCAACAGACCAGATATTATGTTTGCTACATGTCTCTGTGCCAGATATCAAGCTGATCCTAAAGAGTCACATTTGCTAGCAGTAAAAAGAATATTTAGGTATCTGAAAGGTACTGCTAAACGTGGTCTTTGATATCCCAAAGACCAGGATTTTGAGCTAATTGGGTATTCAGATGCTGACTTTGCAGGGTGTAAAATAGACAGGAAAAGTACTACTGGTGGTTGCCAGTTACTGGGTGGTAGGCTAGTCAGCTGGACGAGCAAAAATCAAAATACTGTGTCCACATCTACAGCTGAGGCAGAATATGTTTCTGTTGGTAGTTGTACTGCTCAAGTACTATGGATGCAAAGCCAGCTGAAGGACTATGGTGTTCATGTTACAAAAACTCCAATCTACTGTGACAACACAAGTGCTATTGCTATTACCAACAATCCTGTGATGCATTCAAGAACTAAGCACATTGACGTTCGATATTGTTTCATAAGAGATCATGTTCAAAAAGGAGATGTGGAGCTACATTTTATTTCAACAGACCAGCAGTTAGCAGATCTTTTCCCAAAGCCCTTAGATGAGAAACGTTTTAACTATCTCATCTCTGAGCAGGGTATGCTTGAACTTTAAAATAAAAGGCAATTTTGTTGGTGTGCTGGCTCTACAACATGTAGGGCAAACCAGTAAGTCCAAATTTCCTTCACTTACTGCCTACATGTCAAACAGTCAGCACAATAAGGTCTTTTATATCATGGTTATTCAATGTTCAAAACGAAATAATAAATAGCTCACAATACTTAATGATACCTTATATCTGAAACTCATTTACTCCCAATGATTTAAAATTAAATTCATTACATATTAAATGTCACAAAGAATTTTTGTATTTAATACAAAATTTATCTTATGGTTTTTAACTTCAAATTGAATTGAAAACTGCTACATTTAATGCTTAATGGGAGGTATGAGTGCTCAAGCTGATTAAACGTCATGTCAACAGTCTGTATCCCCTCGAAAACGTGCCAGTCTGTCACATCTGCCCACGCGCCTGCAGATGATAGTTGCCATTTTCTCTCTCCTGCATTTTTTCCACCAATCCGAAAGAACAACAACACCAATCACCACCTGCTGAGAATCAGCCAGAGGAACAACTACAGCAACAACAAGAGGTGGAACCACAACAACCGGAACAACACCCTCCACCGGTCATTGAGGAACAAGTTGTACAGGGTCCACTGTTCAATCTTCACCCCAATCTGATCAAGGCTGCTAATGCACCAGATCAAGCATTGATTCGCCTATCGAGAGGCAATGCAGCACACGCTCTTTCAATTCCCAAGTCAAAAGCCAACATTGGCTATGAGGCTTTGATCGACTACATCAGACGTTGCCCCTTGGCGAGATCCATCACCGGAGTTCCTTCCCGTCTCTATCCATCTTGTTTAGCAAGATTCTGGTATACTGCCACCATGGCCACCACTCAACAGGATGCTCCATGTATTCGTGGCATGGTGACTGAAACCCTACACTGCTCGATCACTATTGATGCCATCCGTCATGCTCTTCAATTACCCGGTGGTCCATTTGTTAATTCACCAACGAGTGATGATTTCAGGAGGGAAGTGCTGGAAATGATTGGATATGCTGGTCCAATTGCTTATACACCACTAAGGAAAAACATGCCACCGCTATGGTATTACTTCTTTGGACTGCTGACCCAGTGCATCAGCCAAAAGTCTGGTAGTTTTGATCAGTGCTCAGATTTTGAGCTCAAAATTGGTCATGGTTTGCTGTTCAACAGGAACATTGACTACGCAGATGAGATCTACCTCAGGTTAAGGGAAATGGTGCTTGAACCCAAACGTACACATCTAATCCCCTTTCCAAGGTTCTTGAGCCTTGTTTTTGAAAATGAGCTGGTTGAAGCTTACCAGCAGATTGCTGATCAATCATTCGACCTGCCTCCAAAACAAGGGGGAATGCCAAAAGATGCTCTTGCTACTCCATATACTGGTTTAACACCAGACATGCTCGAGTATCTTGCTGCTCGGGGTGGAGTAAACCCAACGACTGCCTCTGGTGTTGCATCACCTGAGGGGGAGGGACCTCAGCGAAAGCCAGCTGTGAAAAGGAAGAAGCCAGCTACCTCAACTAGTACAGCCACTGTCTCACATACTGGTAAAGCAGTAGTTGTATTAGAATCTAGTGCTCTCTGATCATGAAGAACAACCCTAGTCTTATATACTGACTACCCACTTCTAGTATTGGAATCCGTTGCTTAACTATTTCTTTGTAATAGGCAAATCCAAATGAGCTAAAGCTGGCTCCAAGCAAACCACATGAGGGATTGCCCCAGTCTCAACTGCTGCTTCTGCAAAGAAAGCTGCTATGGAACCTGGTGCGTCTCTAGACCAAAAAGCAGAAATCTCTAACTTAATTAAAAATCTTTTTAAAGCTGACTTGAAAAATGAAAGTGGAGTTAAAGGCACAACCTTTACTCCCAAGCTGACTCGTTTTAAAACTAGTGTTAAGAAGAGTAGCAACCCATACTCTTCTAACCAGGCACTTCCACATTTTTCTAAAATGAATATAATGTAATATCCTCTACTAATAGTACAACCAGCAGAGAACATAACTGAACCCCAAAGCAGTCTTGAGCTGGTTCCTCATCGTGTTGAATTAGCTCAGGCCACTGCACAGCCTAAATGTTACTTGGATCATGCTAAGAGTCTCACTCCTACATCATTACCAGCCAGAACTCTTACACTATCTGGGTCAACATGTGTTGCCAATGAGTCAGCAGAGTCACAGCTGTACTTACAGACACCTAACTCTGTCTCAATCGAAGGGCTGACTAAATCACCAGTCTGTCCCCAGAGACCAACAACAGATGCAATTGTTGAGTCAAATTTATTTGGTTCTACAGTTGTTAACATAAAATGTTCTTTTGTTTCAGTTCTTAGCAGGGTAGATAAACAGGCAGAGGGGGAGCAAGAAATGGATGTTATTGTTTCTACTGATAAGCTCTCCGTTTCTACTACTGGTGTTGGTGCTACTGATTTTTCTACTGGTAATGAGGAGTTAGCTACTGCAGATATTTCTGCTACTCCTCTTACTGTCTCTGGTATTGCTGCTTCAATCACTGATTCTGTAGTGGTTGAGGAGATGATAATGGAACCTCCTCCTGCACTTGAAAAAGTCATTGGTAATATTGTTAAGGAGGTTCTTGATGTTGATATTTCTGGCACTACCACTGTTACTTCTCCAACTGCTTCTATTGAGGAGATTATCACAGGTAGTGACCAAGATGACGTGGTGCTTACTGATGAGCTTATCGCAGCAAATGCTGCCTATTCTGCACATGTCACTAGTTCTATGGAACCCACTATAGATGTTGGTACCTCTGCTACTGCCACCACTGACTCTTCTCAGGCTACTGCTTCTGCTGAGAAGAAACCATATGTGTGTCAGGTACCAGATCTTGATGAAGTTGTACCTAACTTCATCTATAGGGGATCATCCATCACTCCCAGAGTTGCCTTGCTGGTGGATCAGCTGACTATTGATCCCCAAAGTGCAATAGTCTCATCCAGCAAATTACCAAAAGAGGAGCTGACTGAGCTATTATCTCAGCTGGATCGACCAGCAAGAGAAGAGATATATGAGAGGTTGGCCACGCTACAAGAAGATAATGAGCAGCTATACTATCACTACTTTGGTATGGCTCCAGCTTCTTCTCCATGGCCTGGTACATGGAGGCCTCTCAAGTTCATCATAGATCCTGCTACTGGTAAATGTGTTATGCAAAATGTCCCTGATTCGCCAGTACCTTCTGATTCATCAGCTTCTTCCTCATCATCTTCTTCATCTGATGGTGATGCTGATAAAGGTACTGGTAAGGGTGGACCAGTCACTCATGATAATGTGACTGGTTCCAAAGACAAACCAGTGGATCTAACTGATGATGCTGATAATGATGCTGACAAGAATACCAGTGGTTCTAAACCTTCGGGTGAAGGTAAAAATGATGGTGATCATGGTGACGAGTCAGATTCTGACCTTTCACCTCCACCACCCCACAGAGGTACATCTATGTTAGCTGCTAATGATCACCCCTCAACCAGCAGTTTTAATGCTGATGAGGTGGCTGCCATATCCACTCTGGCTGTCTATAAGACGTTAGCTGAAGTTACACCAGATCTATAAAGCACCATTCGCTCTGCTATTGTTGATAGAATGACTGAATCCATACACAGAGCTGTGGAGGTTACCACTTCTACCATTGAAAACCAGCTCAAACAAGTATGTGCTTTTGCTGATCTAGCGGTGGAAGCTATTGTCAATAATTTGAAGAAGAGGAGGATCTCAAAAGGCGAATCATCTCTCATAACGAATATGCTGATCATATTGCCCGTCTTCAAACTGATCTTGATGCTGCTAATCGAAGGAATCTTTTCCTTAATGAAGAGAATCGGGTATTGACAGAGAGGTTGGATTCGCAGGAACAGCAAATGGCTAATATGGTTCCTATCTCTGCTTATCTTCAATTGGTGGAGACTATGCAACAAATGGCTGCCCTACAAGCAGATGTTTGGGCCACTATTAATCAAATGGCCATGGGTGTTGCAAGAAATGAAGTTAGAGCTTCAAATCTGTGTCTCCGACAATATGGTGTAGATCCTGGTGCCCATCTTTCTCCTGCTGATGCTGACTGGAACAAATTTGCATTTTCAGTTCCTGAGTCAGATAGTGACCTTGATGCACATGTTTCCCCTGATCACCCTTCTGCCCCTGCTGATGACAAAAAGGGGGAGAAGAAGTCTAAAAAGAAGTCCAAAAAGAGAAAATAATCTGAGGGGGAGCATGAGCATGAAAAGGCTCCTAAACAGCAAAGGAGAGATGGTGATGATGATGGTACTGGTACTAATCAAGGTGCTGGCACTAAGCCCAGCAATGCTAATACTGAAGCTGGTGTACAGGCAGCTGGTGAATCTCAACCCAGTGTGTCTGCCACATCAGTGAATGATATTGGTTCTGGCAGTAAGCCCAGTGATGTTTCTGAGCTGGCTGTAACTGAATCTTTTGTTGTCTCTCAAACGATTGAAAGGAAAATGAAAAGAAAACTGGAGAGACATCAGAAAAGACAGCAAGATTTAAATGATGCCTTTAATGCCAAATGGGAGGCTTATGTTGCTCGTAAACAACACAGAATTGAACATAGAAGAAGCCTGGACCCAGACAAGTTGTAGCGACCCGACAAAATCGTCATTTGACGGCGTCGACTACTTGGGTCCCGTTACGTGGTCGTAGGTCTTTAAAATTAACGTTTGACCAAAGATATGTCGCATTCATTTCAAAGTAAAGATTGTTTCAAAGTTTACAAGAATTGTTCAACCAAAAGTTTCGTTACAAGTTATAAGTACAAGTGAAACCTATGCGACACCGTTTTAAAGAAAGCTAAAAGACGCTCCATGTATGCACATATACTCGACATCCAATGCAAGTATCAAAATAATGAGCGGAAGCATGTTTCACATATCGTTCAAAGACCTGAGAAAAACATAGAAATCTGTCAACGAAAACGTTGGTGAAATCATAGGTTTAAGTAAGTAAGTGAGTAAAAGTAAGTCGAACCACAAGATTTGCAACATTGATGAAATAGTAGTACATTCTAAAAGTTAATATTCACGAGCACCCAATTATCAAGGCTTAACATTCTATCCGTTGAACCCCATTAATAGTGCTAGAACAACACTGTTTCTCGAAAATATATTTCATCCGTAGACGGTAGAAAACCGTCCGAGATGAGGGTTTGTCAAACCCATATGGCCATACAACATAAGTTCACACCTACACTTACACACTACAAGAGTAACTAATGATAATCGAATTGAGGATTTTGTTCTAAACTCGTATGTAGAATGTTTGTTTTCCTCTACTTGTGTTCACTTAGTTAAAAAGAAATGTTTATGTTTTCTCATCCCAAATGTAAGTTCAAAAGAGTAAAAGTAGGACTATGATCTCACCTTGAGTGCAAGAGTACAGAGACACTTCAACAAGTAACGTACCAAGTACAACGCTAGTCTTGACCTAAACAAATAGGGTTGTATCAATAACTGTAAACACGATCGGTCAAAGATGTTCAATTTGTCATATGGCTTGTTACGAATCGATTATGTAGCATGTGAATCAAATTGTCAAGTTTCATGCAAGATACAAGTATAGAATCATGTTAGAAAGATTGCATAATCATTTGGTTAAGTTTGACAAAAGTCAAACTTTGGTCGGGTCAAAGTCAACGCGTTCGGGTCGGGTCTCGAACTATTTTTCTGAGGTTTTTATTCATATATAAGCATGTTATAACAAGTTACATATGAATCGGAGGTCCATAGACTATCAAACATTTTTCGTGTTTTGGAAAAGAAAGACAGAATTAAAACTGTGCCTATTGTCGCGCCGCGACAAGGATCGCCGCGCCGCGGCACTTAACGGGTGCTGGTACCTGGACAGGCTCAATTGTCTAAGTCCCAAATCAAAACTCAAACAAACACAAAACACAAACCGTAAACACTTAGAACTCGTATCTTATATCGTTGGAAAGCTCTTTTGACAAGGAACATAACTAAACATGTTTCATCAAACAAAACATCATTTTCAATAACCTATTTCTCGTCATGTGATCATTTAAAGTCCATTTTCATGTTTCAAGTTCACAAAATGCATTTTAAGTTTCGGGAATCCAATTCACACATATGATATGCCGTTTTGAAGGTAATGAAACATGCATTACAACTAAACACTAACAATTAACATTTCATGGCATTCAAGCATCAAAAAGTTCATCTCAAGAACGATCAAACCCTAATCAAGAATCACAAAATCATTAATCATGTTTTTGAAGTTTTACAAATCAACCTACACATCAAAATGAAGCTAGTGATACTAGTAATACAATTAAAACATGAACTTTAACAATTTAACAACATTTAATCTTCCAAAATCAAAAATTTAAGCAAACCCATTTTCAAGTGTTCAAACTAGTTACTCAAAACAACAAATCGAACAAACAAAACATATATTCATGTTATACACGAGCCATAGACACTAATTAACACTTTTATAATTCAAAAATATCAAGAACACAAAATCTAGTGATTTTAGAAAGTTACCCAAAGGAAGTGAAATTGGTATCAAATTGTAGAGGATGAAGAGAGGATTCCAAATATGTAATTTGTTTTGATGTTAGCTTCCAAATCCGAATTTAGATGATGAATCAATGGTTTAGGTGTTTGAGAGCATAAAAGGGAAGAAAGAAAAAGGGGAAGGAGGTGATGAAATGAAGTGTGTGGTGGTGAGGAGTTACTAGTTAGTCAAGTTTGCCCGAGTGGCAAGATTAGTCCCTCAAGTTTGTAGTCGGGTGCGGAAATTAACCAAACGAATTATTTTAAATTACACGAGAGTACGGGAGATGTTATAATCCAATAAAAAAAAAATAAGAATGTTAGCTAGCGGAGGATACGAATCTAGTTACGAAGGATATTATTGAAATAAAAAGACGGGCGTTAAAATAATTTAACGGAAAAATGCGGGATGTTACATTACCCACACCTTAAAAGAAATTTCGTCCCGAAATTTAGTTGTAAGTAATAGTCGTTGTTTCTTACTCGAGACCTTACGTTGTCAATGCTATGAATAAGTGTAGATACGTCCTTGGGCGTTCTCATGAACTTTGACATTCGGGATTTCACGTTGTATTAAGGCTTGGTTTTCGATCCATAATTTCAACCGGCCTTTCTACGAAGAGAAGTTTGTCATCGATGGTAAGTTTATCTAGAAGAGTAGCACGTTCATATTCCGTAGGACACGTCTCTAAGTTTGTTACATGGAACGTAGGGTAAAGGGGAACTTACTTGAGTCGGAAGTTCTAAACGGTAGGAAGCGGTTTCAATATGCCCCAAGGTTTCAAAAGGATTAATATATCGTGGGTTTAACTTTCCCTGATTCCCGAAATGGATTTCACCTTCCTAAGGTGTGGGTTCTCAATATTACACGGTTACTGACTTGGGATTTGAGAGGTTTACGTCAAATATCGGTATAGCCCTTTTGGCGACTACGGGTCGTCTTGAGCCCTTCTCAGACCTGAACTATCTCAACGGTTATTTCTTAAATGATGTTGGATCTGATGATTTGCTTGTCATCTACTTCAGTCCAACGAAATAGGAGAACAACACTTGTGGTGATGTAAGGTTTCGAAGAGAGTGGTGTTAATACACGAGTGGTAACTACTGTTGTAAGAGGGATCAACTAAAGGCGATAATACAAGTTTGTAACATGTGTTTCCAAGATGTAAATCGTACGTTTGTTTGGTCTGTAAGTTTGTGGATGATACGCGGTACTCATGTCTAAACGTGTTCCTAAGGCTTCTTGTAACCCTAGAAGTGAAACGGGTATTTCGATCCGGGATAATTGACAATGGTACACCGTGTTGGAAAATAATTTCTTAAGATATGCTCGAACAAGTTAGTTAGGGTTCGGAATGTTGGTTGGGACAAGTTTCTGTTTCTCAAGGATTCCCGCGCCGCGGAAGATTTATCGATTTGAAAACGTTCGCTAGAGCAAGTTTCTTATCGGTTTCTGGAAACGTTCGTTAGGACTATTCAACCTTATGGCAAATACCAGTGTAACGTGAAGAGTCTCTCCCTCCATGGAGAATTTAGAATAAAAGATTTCCTTATACTAAAGTACGAGCGAAAAAGATAGGAGTGAAATGAGGACTTAGAACAGGGTGAGTTTATACCTTGAGGTAGCCATATCGCGCATCTAGTGGTCAAATACTGGGACTGGGTAGGGAAATGAGATAGTACACATAGTTGTATAGTTCGGGGTTGAGTGGTAGTTGGCCGTATCAGGAGCATGAGGACGATAAGTCAAAGAAGAAAGAAGCATCCTGGGATTGTGTGTTACCTTAAGTTCCAGTAATATCAGACGGTAACGGTGAAATAACAGAGTTATGTAATGTGGTACGTGATGACGAGAAAATTGATCGGATCCATAATTAAGTATTCCAAATTCTTCGTGCTAAATAACGAATTTCAGTTTCCTTTATTTCGTGTCGAGAGAGTATGCCTCTCAGGCGTTCATGTAGAAATATTTCCATATTGAGTTCCGTTATGTGCTATACGAGTTAAGCTAGTAAGGTTGGTGTGAATAATCACGTTCAAGATTCGGGCACGTAGAGATTTAAGTTTTCCTTAGTGAGTTAACGAGGTTAAAGGTCGTGCAACACGAGAAAAGTCGGAAATAAATTTTTCGGTAACAACCGGCGAGATCTAAGATTTTACGAATACAAGTCAGAGTCGTGAGGGTTTCCCGATTACGTGTGGTTCCGATTGTGAGACTTATTGCAATACCTTGACTACCAACAACATGGCCTAAGAATTAAACTTCGTTTAACCAAAATTCTCACTTGGAGAATTCGGTATAGAGTTGCTCTTTTCTCAAGAGTTCGAGCGTAAGTCAGAGACGTTGTTCGTTTTCTTCTTCATTTGAATAGGTTTAGTCACCAATTATAAGTATGGTAATGAAATTGTCTAGATAAGTTTGCACACGCGGTTCCGGAGGTTTATGAATACAGACGGAGCCTTGAAATAACTGAACGGTACTAAGAGAGATTTACAACTATCGTAGCGAGTTCAGAAAGCGGTTTAGAAGGCATCTTCTCCCTTAACCCTTAATTGTTGATAACCGGAAGGGAGGTCGATTTGGAATACACACGAAATTGTTACCCAAAAGTTTATGTACATTCTATGATAAATAGTTTTCCGTTGGTCACTTGAATGGCATAAGTAGTGCCTACGGGGAGTGGTGGAGTGCAAAGGGGTACGAGTCAAAGCCTTGGTTATAAAACGTCTAACGGTACCCGAATCAAATAAACATGAAATATAAGGTGGTTGAGAAGAAACGTACCCGTGACTAGTTGTCATCTCGGGCTCCCTCGATGCAAATGTTGGAAGCTCGGCTGCGTGCGTTGGGGTCGGCTTTCTTCTTTGGGCACGCATTCCTATAATGTCCCAGTTGGCCACATTCGAAACAAACAACCGCTTTTGGCGCATTGGGCGTCTTTTGAGTGACGGTAACGGTTCTCTTACAAACATGGGCCACATGGCCACTTCTTTGACACTTGATGCAAAATGGTTTGCCACATCTACCGAAATGACAGTTGCGGCACTTGTTGCATAATGGTTTGCTACATCCGCCATAACGATGTTTGTGGCACTTGTTGCAAAAAGGTCGAGTTCGGGCATAACTTTTCCTGCCGCCGATTGTGAAAGGCTTCTTGGTGGAGTCGTTGTGGTTGTGGTTGTTTGATGGAGAGGCTTCCCATTTTCTTTTGTTATTATCCGGTTGGTCCTTGGCCGTTGGTGCCGGCACTTCAATTTCGTCCACCGTTTTTATAAAGCGGCGGGCTATCATCACAGCTTCTTGTAGGTCGGCGGGTCTTGATGGCATTACCCCGTGTGGAATGCTCTTAGGGAGGCCATCCATGTAAAACTCAACTCCTTGGGGCCCGGGAGCCCTGAGGTTTGGACAAATTGAGGTTAGTTTGGCAAACCGTTGATTATAAGCCTCGAGGTCATTTCGGGCTATTTTTAAATTTTTTGGCCCCTGTTCAAGCCTTCGAGTCTCTTTACGTGGGAAGTATTCGTTGATCATTCTTTCTCTTAATTCGGTCCAAGAGAGTGTAAGGGCTTCATCGATACCCACTGATTGTACATACGTGTTCCACCATGAGAGAGCAATACCGGTAAGAGTGAGGGTGAAAAACTTGACCTTATCTTGGTCCTGACAACCGCTTATGTTAAAAACGGCTTCCGTTTGCTCGAACCATTGGGTGAGAGCAACCGGTCCCCCGGTTCCATCGAAAGTGGGAGGTTTGTATCCCATGAAGTTTTTGTAGGAGCACCCCTCGTTCAAATCACCGGCTCTATGATTGTTGTTGTTGGAGAAGTGATCGGCCACGGCCTCCCCCACGGCGGTGGCTATCATCCTTTGAAGGGTTTGTTCGAGAGTTTCGGGAAGAGTATTGTGTTGACCTTGGTGAGCCATTGTCCCTTCATGACACAAGAATATCATTGATTAGTATTCTTAACAAAACTAATCGTGATATGGAATAATGATGAAGAGAAAATATTCCTTGACTCGCCTTAAATTCTTTATGTCGTAATGTCGGAACGTTCATGTGAGTCACCGTAATATAATCCCGGCAATTATATTACCCTGATTCATATGTGCATTCGACATTATTCTATAAAGTCAAGGTGGCGTGTCAATCAATTTAAACAACGTGAGATTAAGATGAAGCAAGAGTTAGTTATGAGTAGAAACATTTGAGTATAAATGCACAATTAGTCAAGTAATTCCTACTTCAAGTCTATATGCCGGTTGTAGTCTAGATTCACTAATATACCCTATGACTCGGGGTTAACACCAATGAACTCTAAATCCCTACAACCAATGCTCTGATACCACTTGTAGCGACCCGACAAAATTGTCATTTGACGGCGTCGACTACTTGGGTCTCGTTACGTGGTCGTAGGTCTTTAAAATAACGTTTGACCAAAGATATGTCGCATTCATTTCAAAGTAAAGATTGTTTCAAAGTTTACAAGAATTGTTCAACCAAAAGTTTCGTTACAAGTTATAAGTACAAGTGAAACCTATGCGACACCATTTTAAAGAAAGTCAAAAGACGCTCCATGTATGCACATATACTCGACATCTAATGCAAGTATCAAAATAATGAGCGAAAGCATATTTCACATATCGTTCAAAGACCTGAGAAAAACATAGAAATCTGTCAACGAAAACGTTGGTGAAATCATAGGTTTAAGTAAGTAAGTGAGTAAAAGTAAGTCGAACCACAAGATTTGCAACATTGATGAAATAGTAGTACATTCTAAAAGTTAGTATTCACGAGCACCCAATTATCAAGGCTTAACATTTCGTCCGTTGAACCCCATTAATAGTGCTAGAACAACACTGTTTCTCGAAAATATATTTCATCCGTAGACGGTAGCGAACCGTCCGAGATGAGGGTTTGTCAAACCCATATGGCCATACAACATAAGTTCACGCCTACACTTACACACTGCAAGAGTAACTAATGATAATCGAATTGAGGATTTTGTTCTAAACTCGTATGTAGAATGTTTGTTTTCCTCTACTTGTGTTCACTTAGTTAAAAAGAAATGTTTATGTTTTCTCATCCCAAATGTAAGTTCAAAAGAGTAAAAGTGGGACTATGATCTCACCTTGAGTGCAAGAGTACAGAGACACTTCAACAAGTAACGTACCAAGTACAACGCTAGTCTTGACCTAAACAAATAGGGTTGTATCAATAACTATAAACACGATCGGTCAAAGATGTTCAATTAGTCCTATGGCTCGTTACGAATCGATTATGTAGCATGTGAATCAAATTGTCAAGTTTCATGCAAGATACAAGTATAGAATCATGTTAGAAAGATTGCATAATCATTTGGTTAAGTTTGACAAAAGTCAAACTTTGGTCGGGTCAAAGTCAACAAAAAAGACAACGCGTTCGGGTCGGGTCTCGAACTATTTTTCTGAGGTTTTTATTCATATATAAGCATGTTAGAACAAGTTACATGTGAATCGGAGGTCCATAGACTATCAAACATTTTTCGTGTTTTGGACAAGAAAGACAGAATTAAAACTGTGCCTATTGTCGCGCCGCGACAAGGATCGCCGCGCCGGGGCACTTAACGGGTGCTGGTACCTGGTCAGGCTCAATTGTCTAAGTCCCAAATCAAAACTCAAACAAACACAAAACACAAATCGTAAACACTTAGAACTCGTATCTTATATCGTTGGAAATCTCTTTTGATAAGGAACATAACTAAACATGTTTCATCAAACAAAACATCATTTTCAATAACCTATTTCTCGTCATGTGATCATTTAAAGTCCATTTTCGAGTTTCAAGTTCACAAAATGCATTTTAAGTTTCGGGAATCCAATTCACACATATGATATGCCGTTTTGAAGGTAATGAAACATGCATTATAACTAAACACTAACAATTAACATTTCATGGCATTCAAGCATCAAAAAGTTCATCTCAAGAACGATCAAACCCTAATCAAGAATCACAAAATCATTAATCATGTTTTTGAAGTTTTACAAATCAACCTACACATCAAAATGAAGCTAGTGATACTAGTAACACAATTAAAACATGAACTTTAACAATTTAACAACATTTAATCTTCCAAAATCAAAGATTAAGCAAACCCATTTTCAGGTGTTCAAACTAGTTACTCAAAACAACAAATCGAACAAACAAAACATATATTCATGTTATACACGAGCCATAGACACTAATTAACACTTTTATAATTCAAAAACATCAAGAACACAAAATCTAGTGATTTTAGAAAGTTACCCAAAGGAGGTGAAATTGGTATCAAATTGTAGAGGATGAAGAGAGGATTCCAAATATGTAATTTGTTTTGATGTTAGCTTCCAAATCCGAATTTAGATGATGAATCAATGGTTTAGGTGTTTGAGAGCATAAAAGGGAAGAAAGAAAAAGAGGAAGGAGGTGATGAAATGAAGTGTGTGGTGGTGAGGAGTTACTAGTTAGTCAAGTTTGCCCAAGTGGCAAGATTAGTCCCTCAAGTTTGTAGTCGGGTGCGGGAATTAACCAAACGAATTATTTTAAATTACACGAGAGTACGGGAGACGTTATAATCCAATAACAAAAAAAAATAATAAGAATGTTAGCTAGCGGAGGATACGAATCTAGTTACGAAGGATATTATTGAAATAAAAAGATAGGCGTTAAAATAATTTAACGGAAAAATGCGGGATGTTACACAAGTTGTATATTAATGATGAACTAATCAGCATTAAAAAGTACAAAAGAGATGCTCGTAAAAGAAATGCTAAGTTCATGATTAAGTATGACAAGAAAAGGGCAAAGCTGTATGCTGAGCGAGCAGACAGGATCAAAAGAATGACCCCTGAAGAAATGAAAGATTATCTGCAATCTACTGGGTCAGGAGGAGTAAGAGCTAACGTGTTCATGAAATGGCTAGATGCAATGTTAGAAACTAGCTCATCTTCTCGACCAGCATCTTATGCTCAGCCAGCTACACAACAACAGGCAGCAGAAATAACAGACCTTGATGTTGATGATGTTAAGGGGGAGCATCTTGCTATTGTTCCCTATCTGCCTCCACAAGAACCAGTATCAACACAAGAACCATTAGCTGAACCCATTCTAATCGATAGACAAAGGGTGAAATCTTCTCCTAGGGATAACCAGCCCCTAAGGAAAGGACCCCTATTTGAGGTAGCTGATGAAGATACTGTGGCAGGTGTGCTAGCTGATACTAATCAGTCAGCTGGTACTGAAGACACAGCAAGGAGTGCTGTGATAGAAGACCCAGCCAGTAGTGTGCTGCTAGGTGAAACAAGTGTTGAAGACCCAGCCAAGGCGGCTGAGCTAGGTGCTAAGCAAGATGATGATACTGTTGATCCTGCTGACTTCACAGTCTGGGGTAGAGGAGATCACTTATTCGTTCAATCACCTTCGTTCAATCACCTATCTCTCCCCGGACTCTTGCTTATTTTAACAGAACACATGATGAACGTATTAATCAGTTTTTAGTGATTTCTTCAGGCATATCAGAATCAATCATGTATCCTCCATCTTCCCCAAAACCATATGATAAACACACAACTTGGGAAGATGATTCAGTTGCCCATGTTGAGCCAGATCTATTAAGGATGAATCCAGATGAAAGAGAGGCTTACAGGCTGGAGATCATTGTACCTGAATTGCTTGAGCAAAGACAAGCAGCTATTTTTGAAAGGATACGCCAAGTTAGATTGTTGCATCATCCTCTTGATCAGCCATTCTACATCACTGCCTTAACTTATGGCATTGAAATTGGCGTGTATCTAAATAACAGTGGTCAAAGGCTACATACTGATGAAGAGAAAGCTCAATTTCATGAGGCTCGGCAACTGGATATGGATCTAAGGCAGTATCATGATGCCCTTAGAACTGATGAGGGAAGGAAAATGATTAAAACAGCAAAGTCCCTGAATATTACTACCGATGATTATCTTTTGGGCTTAGAAGTTGAAAGGCAAAGAAGGGAGGATGCTGATGCTGAATATGCTGAAAGGGTAAGGCTTCAGGAAGTAGAATCTAAATTGGCTGCTGATAGAAAGCAAGAGGCTGAGTCCCTCAAGCTAGCCAAAGCTATTATTAAGGAACAAGATAAAGCTCTTGATGAACAGGAAGCTGCTGAGAAAGCACCTGCTACTGCTCCTATAGAAACTGAACGAACAATTGAGCTATCTGATCACTATTATAGGAGCAAGTATGGTGATGTACTGACCAGGAGATCAAATCCCAGCAAGATCATCAAAGTGCACAGAGGCACAAAAAGAGCTTTCAGTATCAGCAGGGAAGTTAACATTCAAGAGAGGGTAGACTACACTGATTTGAGAACCTTTGGATTCAGTGAATGGATGGAGATATTGGAGTACTTCATTGGTAAAGTTGAAAGTGGTATTAAAAAGACATTGAAGCCAGAACTCCAAGAGCTCTTCAACAAAGCAACAAAATTTGGGAATGCACCAGTAGTAAACATAGAGGAAGTTCTTTCTCAAAAGCCTAAAAGAAAGAAATCTACTGGTGAAGGCCTACACAGAAGATATCCCATCATTCTACCTCCTCATGTTCCATTTTATGACCCTGCTGGGCTGCCTTACTTGTTTATTGAAGCCTGGGCTGCCTTGAAAGTGAAAGAAGAAGAGCTATCTGGTGATGAACTAGAAAAGGATAAAGATAAAGACAGATAGCCTTCTAGTGCTTAAATTGTATCTTTTGTTACTTCATTTTTCATTATGATGTTTTGTAATTACTGTATATACTATGTTGTAATGAAGATGAAATGAGTTAATCTTCAAAATCATATCAAGTTATAAGATATAGATAACTCAGCAAAAGATCCCAAAAACAAACTTAAAAGGGACAAACTTACTGCCTATTTTCATTAGGTCCCTCGGTACCGGCTTTAGTGTTTTTCTATAAAATGGCATAAGTTTTGTCATCATCAAATAGGGAGAGATTGTTGAGTCCCCAAAATAATTAAGGATTTAATTATGACAAAACTGTAATTTATTTGCATTAAAATGTTATGTGCAGCCAGCACAAGTTTGTTTATGTATAGACATCAAATATTGCTGTGTCAAGTGTTCAGTATGCTGCCTAGTCTACCAGCACAAGGTAGAGTGTATTCTTCAAATCAGCACAGGATGAGTACTCAGTAATTCAAGAATATCAAGTGACTAAGCATAAGAAGAACCAGTAAACCTGGAAAGCAGCATACAACACAAGACAGCCATGCTCCATTATAAGCATGGTGGTTTCCTGAGTGATGTACATTAATTGTACTATTCAACAGAAGTCAAAGACAAAGTTGAACAGGAAAGGACACGCGTCGGCGGCTGACAAGTGACCTTACAAGACCACGTGGGAATGCAGAAGTTTAACGCATGTGCAGACATGTGCTATACTTTGTCAATGCCTAGGGAACACAACATTCTATTTGTTTAAACAAATAGTGGTGCCAAACCGAATTGGGGTGTTCCTACAAATAGCTACCAAAGAGGAAAGAGGAGAGCACGCTCTCTGATGCAGTTGTCCCCACAAGTACAGACATCCTATGTACCAGTGGACAATAGAACCATTACACGGTTAATAGGACTACTATAAATTTTTGTATCCACTATTGTAACAACTAGTGGTGAGGGTTTTGTTATTTAGAGTCTAAAACGTGTAATAGCTTTAAGTTTATCCTCATAGCTATACATAGGTAAATCTGTATTAACCAACTATCATTCCGCCAAGGATAGTTGTAATTCTTTGTGATTTAATCAATAAAGAATAACAGTTGAAAAATTACCTTTGACTCTACTTACATTACATGCTTGAATACTAACTGTGTTTAATTGATTAGTTAATTAAAAGAAATTGTATTCACCCCCCTCCCCCCCTCTATAATACTCATGTTGTTATTTAAGGGACCAACAACTATTATTATTATTATTATTATTATTATTATTATTATTATTATTATTATTATTATTATTATTATTATTATTATTATTATTATTATTATTATTATTATTATTATTATTATTATGATTATTATTATTATTATTATTATTATTATTATTATTATTATTATTATTATTATTATTTTCATTATTATTTATATTATTATCTATATATGTAGATACATGAATGTTATCACTCTCAACTTGCAACTGGTACTGCTTATTGTTCGACACACATCATCACCAAACCCACTTGAATGTCTTTATATATATTCAGTGTTTTACTTTGTGAAACACTATTACACATTAGGGGTGTTCATCAGTTCGGTATTCGGTTTGTTCGGTTTATTCGGTTCGGTGTATTCGGTTTTGAATTTTTTTTGGGCAAAACCGAAAACCGAACCGAAAACCGAATTGAAAGTTAAATCCGAACCGAATCAAAAACCGAATTCAAATTCAGATTCGGTTCGATTTTCGATTAAAACTGAATATTATGAAAAAACTGAGAACGATGGTAGTTTAATTATGGCGTTACTATTGTCTTAGTTATTAATATATTAAAACAATGACATACTATTAAATTATAAAGAATTCGATAATTTATTGATATTTATAGCTTAATTATGACGTTTACTGCTTCTGTTATTAAAAAGAAGAACATAATAATTTGAGTTACATAATTATAATGTGAGCCACCAAATCGTCATATGGGTGAGAACATATTTCATTGATTGGATCCTAAATTATAATGACATTAAAACATAAATATACAAATTAAATATTTAAAAATTTTGAATTCGGTTTTGAATTCGGTTTTCGGTTAAACCGAATTCAGAATTTTCAAAACCGGAAACCAAATTCGAATTCGGTTTCGGTTTGACTCGATCCGAAAACCGTTTTTCAAATTCGGTTTGATTTTTTTTCGGGTTTGGTTTCGGTTTGGTTTTCGGGTTCCACGGTTTCAAACCAAATACTGACCACCCCTATTACACATGCATACAGTTACATATTAATATATATATATCTATCTTGGTCCAAAAGAACTCACACACACAAACTAAATCCATGTTCTGTTTACTATTCGATCACCACTCTCATTTACATAATCTATATATTTCTCTTGAAGCAAAGACCACCTTCATTGAACCAACATCATCACTGATTTATCACCAATCGATCACTACTACTTGTTGTCCTAGTTTCTGTTTTGTTCAAACACCCCATCAAACAAAACCATCGATCACCACCTTATTGATCACTATCATTTGCTACTGATATTAACAGCTAAAACCGTCATCAAACAACCACCAACACCAAACCACATCAACCATCATCAAACCTTCTTACTGTTCGAACATGTATTATTGTTCCTTCTATTCATATTCCTTCGTGAACCAACAACCAACAAAACCCACTTGTTTCTTATTTGATATCATCTCCGTCTTTGAACACCACAAACCACCATCTTCAACCATCATCATTGATGATGTAGCTGCTGTTTCTACTCGACATCAACGAACAAATCTGCGTGTTAATATGTTTTGACATCTGCTCATGTTAATCGAAGACCCAACACCATCATGTTACTATTGCAGTTCGGAATGCAACAACACCAAACCTATGGTGGATAGCTATTACTATTCATGATCTGCTAGTTCTGTTTTGATTTTCTGTCGAACAAGACCAAGAACCAAAACCCACACACAAACTGCTGTTAAATCATTGTTGCTACTGTTCCGTTTAATTAACCAAACCCAATCACCACTGCCACTGCTGCTGTCATCTGCAGCTTCCCATCGCCACCCTTTGCTGTGTGTTTCTGCAGCCTGAACCGTTGCCCAAACAGCAGCTTCTGCTGCTACTGTTCGACCAAAACAAGTTTCTCAGTGCAGCTGTGAACCGCCACCAACCCACCTTTTCTTCCTGCTGTTCTTTTTAGTTTTTCGCCACCCAAAACAAACCCAAACCCGCCTGTTTTGCAGCTTCCTTTGCTGCTGTTCTTGTGCATCATCGCCACTATTCGCCACCTTTTTCTTGATATTAAAACTTTAAGATGATGAAATGATGAAAGTGATGAAACAATGATGGTAATGAAATGATGATGGTGATGGAACGATGATGGTGATGATTCGATGATGATTATGATTTGATGATGAAGATGATTAATGGTATAATTATTATTATCTTTTTTATTAATATTATTATTAATATTAATATTATTATTAGTATTATTATTATTATTGTTATTATTAATATTATTGTTATTCTTGTTATGGTTATTATTAATTTTATTGATATTATTAATTATTATTAATTATTATTATTATTAGTATTATCATTAATATTATTATTAGTATTATCATCATTATTAATAATTATTATTATTAATAATTATTATTATCATTATTATTAATATTATTATTATTATCTTTTTTATTATAATAATAATAATAATAATTATTATTATTATTATTATTATTATTAATATATTATTAGTATTATTATTGTTATTAATATTATATTATTATCATTATTATTATAAATATTATTATATTATCATTAATATTATTATTAGTGTCATTATAATTATTAAAAATTGTTGTTATTATAACTATCGTATTATTATTACAAATAACATTACTATTACTATTTTTATTATTATTATCGTTATCGATATTAATATTAAGTATCATTATTATTATTATTATTACTATTATTATTATATCAAATAAATATTATTTATATAAAAATGTATTTATTATATATATCATAACTATATTAATATTACATAATATTAAATTTTTGAATAAAATGTTATTATTTATATTTATATAATAGTAATTAAGTTATACGTAATATATAATATATTATAGATAGTAATATAATTATATATATAAATATTAATTTTAATACATTATATAGTATATAAAAACATTAATATATAACTTATATATATATATTTATAATATTAATACATTATCAATAAATTATCAATAAATTATTTATTTAAAATATTAATGATTATTACTATATTAATATTAATAAATTTATTATGATAATTTAATAATAAATATTATTATTTATAATATATAAGATAAATATATTTAATATACGTATAATTTATTAATACATAACAAATATATTACTAATATTAATATATAACTTGTTCGATTATGAATACATATTTTAATATATATATATAATTGATATAGGTTCGTGAATTCGAGGCCGACCGTGCATTTGTTCATTTCCATCGCACTCATATTTACTACAAAATACATTATCGTGAGTTTATAGCTCCCTTTTTATTAATGTTTTTACAATACATATTTTTAGGCTGAGAATACGTGCGCTATTTTATAAATGTTTGACGAAATAGACACAAGTAATTAAAAATATTCTTTGACTGAATTGTTATACTGGATATCCCTATTTTTGCTTGGTAGCCTAAGAATTAGTATACGCTCTAATTGACGTGAATCCTAAAGATAGATCTATTGGGCCTAAAAACCTCATCCAGGGTATGGATGCTTTAGTACTTCGATTTTTATACAGATGTGATTCTTGTATGTTGGGGATATTCTTTATGCATTTTTGTTAATGTCGGTTACCAGGAAACTTATCGATAGAATGATTTTATACACAGGTTATGTGTATTGTTTTGTACACGAGATATGTGTACGGTTAAATAAATAAAATCTTGTGGTCTATTAAAATTATTGAAAATCATTGTTTATGATAAACCTATGAACTCACCAACCTTTTGGTTGACACTTTTAAGCATGTTTATTCTCAGGTATTAAAGAAATCTTCCGCAGTGCATTTGCTCATTTTAAAGATATTGAATGGAGTCGTTCATGGCATATTTTAAAAGACATTGCATTCAAAATCATCGCCGTGTATCATATTTGAGTATCTTCACAGATATATTGTTGTAAAAAATTATTTATGATGATTGTTTACGTATAAGTCATCAGTTGTCAAAAACCTTGAATTTATATATGATATGTCTTTTAAAAGAATGCAATGTTTGTAAAACGTATCATATAGAGGTCAATACCTCGCAATATAATCGATGAATGATGTACTACGTCTAAAGAGATTTGGACGGGTCATCACATTATGTTACCCTTGGCTTCGTCCTTACATTACTCACATGTTAGATGCTCAATCCCAACATGCCTTTTTGTAGGATATTCAGCTACACAAAGTCCTTATTTGTGTCTTGATGCCCTCACTAATATAATGTACACCTCAAGACATGTTAAGTATGTCGAACATGAATTCTCATTTACGACTCTTTGAACGACTACACATTCAACCACGTATCCTTCTGTTGAAACATAGTGTTAACTTGAACTCCCACTTGTTTCAACACTCTCATCTGCCACAACATTTATACCTACACCTTCATCTACCACCTCTTTTCCTAACACCTCTACTACACCACTGAATCCCCCACCTTCATTTACTAACGCACCAACATCTGCCATCGCCTACCACCACTATCACACCACCAAATTGTGACGACCCGAAAATTTCCGACCAAATTTAAACTTAATCTTTAATTGATTTCGACACGATAAGCAAAGTCTGTAATGTTGAGTCTCGAAAACTTTGGAACAGTTTACATGAATTCATTTAACCTTTGACTATTTTCGACGATTCACGAACTATTGTCTGTATATATAAATATAAATATAAGAGAATATATATAATACTTTGCATAGATAAAATACACTGTAAACTATTGGAATTAAAAATGTAAGTAAATAAGTTATAATTAAAATGCATATCTATATAGATATCAATGTATAATTATTATTATATTATATGTATAAATAATAAATATTTGATATATGATATTATACATTACATAATTAATAAAAAGTAATATTAAAATGATCAGTTTGATTACAAGTTAAAAATATGATTGTTATAGTTACTTTCATTATTACTATGACGATTAAAATTAATATCAATGATAGTATTATTAATATTATTACTATAAATATACGGTATATAAATATGAAAAAATGTGATGGTTATTACTTCCATTATTATTATTAAAATGAATATTGATCTCAATATTAATATTAGTATTATGAATGATACTATTTTAATATAATATATAGGTATAAAATTGATGCGTGTAATTTGTTACATAATTATTATTATGAATATCATTATTAGTAATATTATTATAATTAGTAGTAAAACTATAATTGTAGTTATTATTAGTATTATTAGTATTGATTTTACTAATATTATTATTATCATTAGTATTATTGTAATTGGTATTATTATTGTTATATCAATGTTATTAACAGTACGAATTGTAATTTTTAATTGAATTATATAATTTATTATATTTAGTATTATAAGTAAGGATATTATCATTATTATTTTTATATTACAATTATTATTGTTTCTATTATTATTAGTAATACTAGTATCCTTATTAACATATATACTATTTAGACTTGAATTATATATGACTACATATATATATATATAAATACATACACATATATATAATACAGATTTATATATATAAATTTATATACAGATATAGGTATAGATATATATATATACGGATAAATACATAAACACATATACGGTGGTTTATACAGTTATACATATACTCAGATAAATAATGGCATATTCTGTTTCACTTCACAATCAACCTTATTTGAATTATATTTTCTGTCTGGTCGATTATGAATCGGAGTTATTCGATTGTACAAATCAAAGCCTAAAACACAGGGATAAATCCAAACTCTGCTAACTACCAATTTCCCCTTTTTAATTTTCTAATATAATTCGGTACTAGGTGAATAATTCATGTCGACTCCTTCCCACTAAATTACAATTAGTTATACTGCTTCAAAAATTTGATAAATCCCTTATCAATGTTATAGTCGAATTCACCTCTGTCATTAGGGGAAAAGAAACCAGATTATTATTTATTTATTTCATACAGCTCGACATCTCTGTTTGACAGGTGACCTTGCAATTACTCGATTTTGTATGAATTTTTTAAATCTATAAGTGAGGTTAGGTTAGGAATTCTTTAGTGAATATATCTTTAAAATCTGAGATTCCAATTCCTTGTATTGAAATCGAATTCCTGAGTCAAACTTTATATTTCAAAGGTCAACGTTTTTTTTTGTTCATCATTAAATTTGTAATCATCTTGATGTTATAAGTTAAATTAACGATTCAGAAACTTTCTAATAGCTATTTTGAACTTTTTTATTCAGCAATTATGGTCTAAAACGTTTTAAAAGGTCGAATTTGATTTCAAGTTCATATTTATTTCTTTTTATTATCTGATACAGCTAGTTTCGTTTAAATCCTTATTGTTTTAATTAATTTAAATACTTGTTTTTCGTTTCTGTATATATTTCAAATACTAAAACTGAAAATGAAATTAATTGGAACTTGGTTTAATCCCTGGTCGGTTTTCAAATTGAAGAAGAAGAGAAAAAGGAATAAATACAAATCCGGGTTAAATGCAAATATTTTCTGAATTATTTCGGATTAAGGGATACAGCCCAGCTGGTACGAGGGGATTTTGGTGTTTGAGAGGTCGCGGGTTCGAGTCCCGGCCTGGGCAGTTCATTAACTTTTTAGCCTTTAAAGGTAGTTTTCCATATCAAATTTTTATTAATATTATTATTATGGTTATTGTGATTATTATTAATTGTTATGAATATTATGATGATGATTATTTTTATTATTATTACCATTAAGTATTAGAATTATAATCGTTATTAGTATTATTATTAGTAAATATTACGAACATTAGTTATTGTTATTATGGTTACTAGTACAAAGTATTAGTTACCCTTTATTATAATTATTATTATCATGACTCTAGTTACAATTAAGATTATTATTATGATTATCGTTATTACTAATATTAATATCATTATAAGTAATAATATTAAGTAGTATAATTAGTAACAATATCATTATCAATAAGATCTCTATAATTATTATAAGTTTTATTAATATTATTATAGTTATTATTATTATTATTATTATTATTATTATTATTATTATTATTATTATTATTATTATTATTATTATTATTATTACTATTATTAATAACATAAGTATCATTAATGAACTACTACAAAAATTATTATCTTTAGTAATTAAAATGGTTATTTTTTTATTTTTTATTAATATCAGTATTATTACCGTTATCATTAATACTAGAAGTATCATTATTATTAACATTATAAGTATCATTAAAATATTCAATTTATATAAAGTTTTCATAATTATTATTATTATCAAATCTAATAGTATTATTACCCTTATTTTAATATTTTCATAGAGTTAATTAACAAATGATATTCAGATAACAATATACTTAGTACACATCATAAAACTATATTAATATCTTATTTATTAAAATATATAAAATAAATATACTTAATAAGATATATAGTTTATTAATATAAAAATGATATCACTAATAATATTGTATATATTTGTTCGATTACAAGTATATGTTTTAATATATATACAAATGATATAGGTTCGTGAATCTGAGGCCAACCCTGCATTGTTCAAATGTCGTTATATGTATTTTTACTACAAAATACATGATTGTGAGTTTCCTTTGCCTTTTTACCCTTTATATTTTTGGGCTGAGAATACATGTGCAATTTTTATAAATATTTTACGAAATAGACACAAGTAATTGAAACTACATTATATGGGTGAATGATCGAAGCCGAATATGCCCATTTTGCTTGGTAACCTAAGAATTAGTAAACCGATCTACTAATTGACGCGAATCCTAAAGATAGATCTATTGGGCCTAACGAACCCCATCCAAAGTACCGGATGCTTTAGTACTTCGATGTTGTTTTTATCATGTCTGAAGGATTTCCCGGAATGATAGGGGATATTCTTATATGCATCTTGTTAATGTCGGTTACCAGGTATTCACCATATGAATGATTATTTTTGTCTCTATGCATGGGACATATATTTATGAGAAATGAAAATCTTGTGGTCTATTAAAATGATGGAAATGAATGTTTATGATAAACTAATGAACTCACCAACCTTTTGGTTGACACTTGAAAGCATGTTTATTCTCAGGTATGAAAGAAATCTTCCGCTGTGCATTTGCTCATTTTAGAGATATTACTTGGAGTCATTCATGACATATTTCAAAAGACGATGCATTCGAGTCGTTGAGTTCATCAAGATTATTATTAAGTCAATTATAGTTGGATATATTATGAAATGATATGCATGCTATCAACTTTCGATGTAATGAAAGTTTGTCTTTTAAAAACGAATGCAATGTTTGTAAAATGTATCATATAGAGGTCAAGTACCTCGCTATGTAACCAAATGTAATGTATTCGTCCAGATAGATTAGGACGGGTCGTTAGAGTTGGTATCAGAGCGTTGGTCTTAGCGAACCAGGTCTTTCATTAGTGTGTCTAACTGATAGTTGTTTAGATGCATTAGTGAGTCTGGACTTCGACCGTGTCTGCATGTTAAAAGTTTTGCTTATCATTAAGTGTCAAAAATTATTTACTTATCATCCTTAAAGTCTAGACATGTCTTACTGCCCCTATTGTATAGACAGTGTATAGATAAATTCATATCTTAGCGTATCTGTTATTGTTACCTTTGCTTGACAGCTTCCGTAGATTCCTCCGTAACTTATGGGATTTTAGTATTATATATGCATATGTAAATTATGTATTGCAGGATACTAATCTACATCCTACAATCTATTTCTCATCGAAAATCCTTCATCTGATCGTACGAGATGAATCCCTCAACCAGTTCAAATTCCTCGGATTCCGACAGCTATTCCGATATGGAATTTTACCTAAGCTCCGAAAGCAGTGTCACCAGAATGAATCAACCAATCATCCATCCCCAATTCATCTGATGAGTTCGTAGTCGACTTAACCAATGGAAACGAGAAGAAGGCGATACTTTCCATCAACCAAATTTCCTTCTTGGCGACGAACCTGAAGCACTCACCGGTGAACCAATCCGAAACACCATTTTCACCCTCATTACCCGAATATCTCGCCATGATCATATACTATCTAAAATTCAAAACCTTATTCAAACGTTTGTTCCAACCGCCAATCATCCCGAAGTAATCGAAGAATTCAACGAGCTTCTCGCCTGAGTAATGATTTTTGGAGAATATGGTGCAAAATTTACCAGCTTCAACAACATCACCGGCACCAACAATACCATCAATAAACAGCACCAGTACCATCAATAATTCATGCCTCAATACCTCATTCTGTACCTCGAGTATAATTATCGTTCTACGAATCGTTCTACATAAACTATCTTCGTCCTTCATGGCGATTATGTAATCTCTAATGTTTTAGAGATTATGTACTCTAGTTCTAGCCGTAAATCTGATGTGTTTAATATCATATTAACTCATAAATCCATGATTACATTTGAAGAAAATATACATGTATATATGTTTTCATAAGAATTGTAATTAAAAATTTTTTTGTACAAACTGTTAATGGTGAAAATATTTTAACGGATAGGTAATACCAGGGGAATATTTAGATTTCATATTAATAAGTTACACTGTACATTCTTCGAATCTGATTCAACAGTCATTTACTATCCTACTTACATTCACCGATATACGTATTTGTTCACCACAGAATAACCATTTTCATTCAATTTCATATTTGGATTTTGACTTATCAGAATCCAACAAGTGGCATAATGAAGAAAACATTTGACAAAATAAAATTTGTTAGAAACAAACAAATTAACTACGAGAAATTTTGTTAAGATTCCACGCTAACAAAATCCTAGCTAACTGTTCCTAGCTAACTGTTAATTCCATATTACATTTATTTATCGCAATTTAATTATCGCAATTTTATTTATCGTCATTTAATTTCTGTTATTTATTTTACGCACTTTATTTATCGTCATTTAAATACTGTTATTTACGCATTTTAAATATCGGGACACGTATACAATGTTTTGACATATTATATCGACGCATCTATATATATTATTTGGAATCACCATAGACACTCTATATGCAGTAATGATCGAGTTCTCTATACAGGGTTGAGGTTGATTCTACAATAATATATATACTTTGAGTTGTGATCGAGTCTGAGACATGTACACGGGTCAAGATACGAATTAATTAATTCGAATATTATATATTAAACTTTATATGAACTATTGGACTGTCAACTGTGGACTATCGACTGTGGACTAATAATATTGGACAATTAAAATGAATTATAATATTAATTATAATATATGAAACTAAACAATTCTTCAAGTTTACCACTTGATTTCATTTTAAACCTCATATGTATCTCGACGATTACAATCTGCGTTCAAACCTTTCATGATTCTTGAAAACACCTCAATCAAGAAGATGAACCAACCGCACTTCACCTACAGAAGAAAAGATTGGTGCATATAGTTATGCACCTAAAAACACTCGGAACTTGAGTAAACGTTTAACACGTAGCTGTGCAAATTCCTTTAGCGTTATTATTACCAAAAATAACTTTGCGATCTTTTTCCAAATTAGCCAAGTCTGTCACAGCTCCAGCAAGTCAACTTCGACTTATCAGTCGAATTAACCTTATTATAACCTTGATATATATGCGTACTCTTTTACTATTATCGGGGAACCTTTTATATTCTACCATATTACAATCAGGGTTTAATCATCTAAAAACACAATTCTCTTGAAACCACTCCGGATTGATAACCGATGATTCAGATACGGTAGCATTAAATGCAGAGGAAACAGCAACATTGTAGATGGTTTAAACGGCCAAAAGTTTGATAATAAAGAATGGAATGTTGGGAACGCTCGACAGAAAATTTGGTACTGAAAAATAGATTGAGCTAACTATGAAGGAGACCAAGGACAAATACAAGGACCAAACCCTATATTCAAAGAATCCAAGAAATTCTGGATCCGATAAAACCTTAGAGAATATCTTGCTCTGAAGTCATGTTAAAATCTTGCAAAAAATTTTTCCTTATCAACTTTCGATCTTAGAAATTCCAAAATATCGTCATAAATATCTTCGATATTTTTGAAGATATTTTCATAACTATCCTTATTTGAAATCAATTATCTTTTCACGACATCTGTATTACACCATAAAGGAAACTGTTTAGTTTCTATATGCTGTAAACCTTCAAGTTTAAATTATGAATGATTTTGAAGTAGTGTTGGGAATTGAAGCATGAGTTAGTATAATATAATGACACTTGATCAACGTGATTATATTACAGTACGTCATGTTGAGTTTCTAATGGAACGTGATGATTCACAGATCTTAACGTCATCATGTGCCATGTTACATAACTCTTTCATTCTGCTTAACCTCTGAACATATCAAGAAATTATATTCTTGATAGTTCTATTCTCAGTGATTCTGATAATTTGACAAATCAAATCGTGCTATTACGTTCTTTCTTGTTTAGAACATTAAATTCATTCGAAACTCCATACTTACGAATTTTAGACCATTACTCGTTTTACTAGAGGTCGAGAGGAGAATAAAGGCAAAGAACTCCAAAATATAAGAGAAAATATAAAGCTCAATAGCAACACGGAGGTTACAAACTGTGGATATTAATACAAATAGCAATATAAAGACACGGTAGAATTAAGAATAGTATCACCCTAAGGTAATAGTAGAAGTAAACAGATTTTCTTGGTGGAAGGTCGAAAAGAAGGATGACAGAAATGATAATTAGGAAAATGTCAAGGATTAGAACGGGATTGAGCATTTTCACAATCTTTTGGATGTAGGAACTAATAAAGAAAGTATTGGAGTGGTGGAAAATAATGGAACGAAAAAAGTTTAATTTATAATGGAAATATCAGACAGAGTAATTGAGGCAGATCACTGTATTTAATTATAGAGATCTTAAATTCTTTATTCACCGAAGAATCAAATCTTTTAGATTTCGAAGATTTTCTTTAATCCTTTGAATTCTGGAATTCAACCCTGACTACGTCAAAAGTTAAGACGCACCTTAATTTCTAAAATCAACCGTGACTACATCACCAGTTAAGACGAAACCACATTTACTCATTCACTCTTTTGTGATAGCTTCATTCGTACTCTTCGAATAATCGAATTGTTTTATCTATATTAATCAATAATTATAAAACTCTACTTATCAACTCATACTCGTCATGAAAACATTTTTATTGTTAACCATGACCACCGCACTCAAATTTTGGGATGAAATTTCTTTAACGGGTAGGTACTGTGACTACCCGGAAATTTCCGACCAAATTTAAACTTAATCTTTAATTGATTTCGACACGATAAGCAAAGTCTGTAATGTTGAGTCTCGAAAATTTTGGAACAGTTTACATGAATTCATTTAACCTTTTACTATTTTTGACGATTCACGAACTATTGTCTGTATATATAAATATAAATATAAGAGAATATATATATAATACTTTGCATAGATAAAATACACTGTAAACTATTGGAATTAAAAATGTAAGTAAATAAGTTATAATTAAAATGCATATTGTAGTGACCCGAACTTTTCCATGTTTATATATATTAATTGAGATTGATATTTACATGATTAAATGTTTCCAACATGTTAAGCAATCAAACTTGTTAAGACTTGATTAATTAAAATATGTTTCATATAGACAATTGACCACCCAAGTTGACCGGTGATTCACAAATGTTAAAACTTGTAAAAACTATATGATGACATATATATGGATATATATATAGTTAACATGATACTATGATAAGTAAACATATCATTAAGTATATTAACAATGAACTACATATGTAAAAACAAGACTACTAACTTAATGATTTTTAAACGAGACATATATGTAACGATTATCGTTGTAAAGACATTTAATGTATATATATCATATTAAGAGATATTCATACATGATAATATAATAATTTAAAATCTCATTTGATATTATAAACATTGGGTTAACAACATTTAACAAGATCGTTAACCTAAAGGTTTCAAAACAACACTTACATGTAACGACTAACGATGACTTAACGACTCAGTTAAAATGTATATACATGTAGTGTTTTAATATGTATTTATACACTTTTGAAAGACTTCAATACACTTATCAAAATACTTCTACTTAACAAAAATGCTTACAATTACATCCTCGTTCAGTTTCATCAACAATTCTACTCGTATGCACCCGTATTCGTACTCGTACAATACACGTCTTTTAGATGTATGTACTATTGGTATATACACTCCAATGATCAGCTCTTAGCAGCCCATGTGAGTCACCTAACATATGTGGGAACCATCATTTGGCAACTAGCATGAAATATCTCATAAAATTACAAAAATTTGAGTAATCATTCATGACTTATTTACATGAAAACAAAATTACATATCCTTTATATCTAATCCATACACCAACGACCAAAAACACCTACAAACACTTTCATTCTTCAATTTTCTTCATCTAATTGATCTCTCTCAAGTTCTATCTTCAAGTTCTAAGTGTTCTTCATATATTCTACAAGTTCTAGTTACATAAAATCAAGAATACTTTCAAGTTTGCTAGCTCACTTCCAATCTTGTAAGGTGATCATCCAACCTCAAGAAATCTTTGTTTCTTACAGTAGGTTATCATTCTAATACAAGGTAATAATCATATTCAAACTTTGGTTCAATTTCTATAACTATAACAATCTTATTTCAAGTGATGATCTTACTTGAACTTGTTTTCGTGTCATGATTCTGCTTCAAGAACTTCGAGCCATCCAAGGATCCGTTGAAGCTAGATCCATTTTTATATTTTCTAGTAGGTTTATCCAAGGAACTTAAGGTAGTAATGATGTTCATAACATCATTCGATTCATACATATAAAGCTATCTTACTCGAAGGTTTAAACTTGTAATCCTAGAACATAGTTTAGTTAATTCTAAACTTGTTCGCAAACGAAAGTTAATCCTTCTAACTTGACTTTTAAAATCAACTAAACACATGTTCAATATCTATATGATATTCTAACTTAATGATTTAAAACCTGGAAACACGAAAAACACCGTAAAACCGGATTTACGCCGTCGTAGTAACACGGCGGGCTGTTTTGAGTTAGTTAATTAAAAACTATGATAAACTTTGATTTAAAAGTTGTTATTCTGAGAAAATGATTTTTATTATGAACATGAAACTATATCCAAAAATTATGGTTAAACTCAAAGTGGAAGTATGTTTTCTAAAATGGTCATCTAGACGTCGTTCTTTCGACTGAAATGACTACCTTTACAAAAACGACTTGTAACTTATTTTTCCGACTATAAACCTATACATTTTCTGTTTAGATTCATAAAATAGAGTTCAATATGAAACCATAGCAATTTGATTCACTCAAAACGGATTTAAAATGAAGAAGTTATGGGTAAAACAAGATTGGATAATTTTTCTCATTTTAGCTACGTGAAAATTGGTAACAAATCTATTCCAACCATAACTTAATCAACTTGTATTGTATATTATGTAATCTTGAGATACCATAGACACGTATACAATGTTTCGACCTATCATGTCGACACATCTATATATATTTCGGAACAACCATAGACACTCTATATGTGAATGTTGGAGTTAGCTATACAGGGTTGAGGTTGATTCCAAAATATATATAGTTTGAGTTGTGATCAATACTGAGATACGTATACACTGGGTCGTGGATTGATTCAAGATAATATTTATCGATTTATTTCTGTACATCTAACTGTGGACAACTAGTTGTAGGTTACTAACGAGGACAGCTGACTTAATAAACTTAAAACATCAAAATATATTAAAAGTGTTGTAAATATATTTTGAACATACTTTGATATATATGTATATATTGTTATAGGTTCGTGAATCAACCAGTGGCCAAGTCTTACTTCCCGACGAAGTAAAAATCTGTGAAAGTGAGTTATAGTCCCACTTTTAAAATCTAATATTTTTGGGATGAGAATACATGCAGGTTTTATAAATGATTTACAAAATAGACACAAGTACGTGAAACTACATTCTATGGTTGAATTATCTAAATCGAATATGCCCCTTTTTATTAAGTCTGGTAATCTAAGAATTAGGGAACAGACACCCTAATTGACGCGAATCCTAAAGATAGATCTATTGGGCCTAACAAACCCCATCCAAAGTACCGGATGCTTTAGTACTTCGAAATTTATATCATATCCGAAGATAGATCTATTGGGTCAAAACCTCGCAACGAAATCAATTAATATGGAACGTTTTTAATCAATAAGAACGGGACATTTTAGTTGGTATCCGAGCGTTGGTCTTAGAGAACCAGAATTTTGCATTAGTGTGTCTTATCGAGTTTGTTAGGATGCATTAGTGAGTCTGGACTTCGACCGTGTTTACTTGAAAAATGATTGCTTAACAAATTTTGTTGGAAACTATATATTTTTAACATGTGAATATTATGTGATATATTAATCTCTTAACGCGTTTGATATTATGTGATAGATGTCTACCTCTAGAACAAGTCTCATTGACTCACCTAATAATAATGAAGAGTCAAATGTAAATTGGAATGATTCGTGGACTGATTCACAAGTTCCCGAAGAGGAACCGGAAGAAGAGTCGGAACCGGAAGAAGAATCGGAACCTGAAGAAGAATCGGAACCGGATGAAGAAATAGAACCGGTGGGGAAAATAATAAAACGGTTAAGTAAAAGAAAATCCTCAACCAACCGACCAAGGTTAATTATGGTCAATGGTGTTTCCGCCAAGGAAGCAAAATATTGGGAGGATTACCAATTCTCCGATGAATCGGATTCCGACGAGAATTCCGATGATGTTATAGAAATTACCCTAACTGAATTTAAAAAGGCAAAAAAAAATAATAAGGGAAAGGGCATAAAAATAGAGAAATCTAATTCCAACCCCGATGAACTTTATATGTATCGTCAACCCCCGAAGTCCTTAAGTTGTAACAATGACCCGGGAACCTCTAAACCACCAGGTTTTTCTAAACCAATGTGGAAAACGACGGCTCGTATTAGGGGAACATCATATATCCCTAGAAACTTGGCAAAACGAACCAAAACCGAAGAAGAAGAAGAAACAAGCGAGTCGGAATAAGATAGTTGTATTCGTGTGGTGTAATATATGTAATATAGTGTGCTTATGCTTTATGATATATGTAAAAATTGCTTGTATTAATAAGTATTTTTTTTTATGAATCTAACTCTTGTCTATTTTACAGTATAAAAACACAAAATGGATAGACAACCCAATATTTTAAGAGACCTACCCGGAGACATGATTGATGAAATCTTGTCTAGAGTCGGTCAGAATTCTTCGGCACAACTATTTAAGGCGAGATCAGTTTGTAAGACATTCGAAGAACGTTCCAAGAATGCCTTGGTTTATAAAAGGCTTTCGTTCGAAATATGGGGGATATCACATTGGGAAATCCATAAGTTACGATGTGTTTACTTTGACGCATATATTGCGGGGAACCCAAATGCTATTTTACGCAATGGGTTAAGAAATTATTTTGACTCAATATATCCGAATATTGGACTTCGTGATTTAGAAAAAGCGGCTAACATGCAACATAAAGAAGCATGTTATGCTTACGGATTAGTAATGTTCGCTTCTCACCAAAGTGAGAACAAGAACATCGGGCTACAACTATTAAACAAAACGTTTCCACAAGTGACGGAGTCGGTAATTGGGGTAAGAAATGAGGTTTTTAGATTGTTACGGGACTGTTGGACATTACGTAACCCTCGTCCCTTTGACGACGTTACAACACGCTGTCTTATCAACGGCCATAACGGTTATGTTCCACAAGACCAAGGATAGGAAGTAATCCTAGTAAAACCAGAATGCATGACTTGTTTCTGGACGTATGAATTACGTGTCTTTATTGCCTTTGCTGAACGACTTGTGTACTAGCTAGAATTATCTTCACAACCATCTTGTATCAAATTTATTGTGTGCTATATTTCATGCTATATGTAAAATAAGCGGTATTGTAAGTTTGTAAAATATTGTGTAAAAGTTTGAACGCGAAATATTATTATAATCAGTTTTTCATATAGAATTGTAGTAGTTGAATTGTATATTAGCTACTAAGTATGAACTTAACGGGTAGGTACTACCCGAATTTAAACTTATAAAACGCTAATATGAAGAAAAAGCTTTTATAAATGAGTTCATATTTTGCTACGAAATACTATTAACTACTCTTAATATTCTGTATGATTAACTTGTTCCATTTGACTATTTTGAAGGAAATGGCACCGACTACTAGTCACATCGTGAATATGAATGAAGAGGAATTCCGTACTTTTCTAGCTTCAAACATAGCCGCAGTACAGGCTGCGCTACATACCAACAATAACCTTGGATCTAGCAGTACAGGAAATCGTGTAGGATGCACCTACAAAGAATTCACTGCCTGCAAACCTTTGGAATTTGATGGAACCGAAGGACCGATCGGATTGAAACGGTGGACCGAGAAGGTCGAATCGGTGTTTGCTATAAGTAAGTGTACTGAAGAGGAAAAAGTGAAGTACGCTACGCATACCTTCACAGGTTCTGCGTTAACATGGTGGAATACCTATCTAGAGCAAGTGGGACAAGACGATGCGTACGCACTACCGTGGTCAGCATTCAAGCACTTGATGAACGAGAGGTACCGTCCCAGAACCGAGGTCAATAAGCTCAAGACAGAACTTAGAGGGTTACGAACCCAAGGATTTGATATTACCACATACGAAAGACGATTCACAGAATTGTGCCTATTGTGTCCGGGAGCATTCGAAGATGAGGAAGAGAAGATCGACGCGTTTGTGAAAGGATTACCGGAAAGAATCCAAGAAGATATAAGTTCACACGAGCCCGCCTCCATACAACAGGCATGTAGAATGGCTCACAAACTAGTGAACCAAATTGAAGAAAGAATTAAAGAACAGACTGCTGAAGAGGCCAATGTGAATCAAGTCAAAAGAAAGTGGGAGGAAAACGGTGATAAGAATCACCAATACAACAACAACAGCAATTACAACAATAATCGCAATAATTATCCCAACAATCGCAACATCAATCGCAACTACAATAAACGGCCCAACAACAACAACAACAACAACTACAACAATCATCCCAACAATAATAATAACCGCAACAACAACAACAACAACAATCAGAAACAGCTATGCCAAAGGTGTGAAAAGTATCACTCGGGGTTCTGCACCAAATTTTGCAACAAGTGTAAAAGAAATGGTCATAGCGCGGCGAAGTGTGAGGTCTACGGACCAGGGGTTAATAGAACGAAAGGAACAAATGGTGTCGGAACGAGTAATGGCGGAGCAAGTAGTGTCGGAGCAAGTTATGCCAATGTAGTTTGTTATAAATGTGGAAAACTGGGCCACATTATTAGAAATTGCCCGAACCAGGAGAACACGAATGGACAAGGCCGCGAAAGAGTTTTCAATATTAATGCAGCAGAGGCACAGGAAGACCCGGAGCTTGTTACGGGTACGTTTCTTATTGACAATAAATCTGCTTACGTTTTATTTGATTCGGGTGCGGATAGAAGCTATATGAGTAGAGATTTTTGTGCTAAATTAAGTTGTCCATTGACGCCTTTGGATAGTAAATTTTTACTCGAATTAGCAAATGGTAAATTAATTTCAGCAGATAATATATGTCGGAATCGAAAAATTAAACTGGTTAGCGAAACATTTAAGATTGATTTGATACCAGTAGAGTTAGGGAGTTTTGATGTGATAATCGGTATGGACTGGTTGAAAGAAGTGAAAGCAGAGATCGTTTGTTACAAAAATGCAATTCGCATTATACGAGAAAAAGGAAAACCCTTAATGGTGTACGGAGAAAAGGGCAACACGAAGCTACATCTTATTAGTAATTTGAAGGCACAAAAACTAATAAGAAAAGGTTGCTATGCTGTTCTAGCACACGTCGAGAAAGTACAAACCGAAGAAAAGAGCATCAATGATGTTCCCATTGCAAAAGAATTTCCCGATGTATTTCCGAAAGAATTACCGGGATTACCCCCACATCGATCCGTTGAATTTCAAATAGATCTTGTACCAGGAGCTGCACCAATAGCTCGTGCTCCTTACAGACTCGCACCCAGCGAGATGAAAGAGCTGCAAAGCCAATTACAAGAACTTTTAGAGCGTGGTTTCATTCGACCAAGCACATCACCGTGGGGAGCTCCTGTTTTGTTTGTCAAGAAGAAAGATGGTACATTCAGGTTGTGTATCGACTACCGAGAGTTGAACAAACTTACCATTAAGAACCGCTACCCACTACCGAGAATCGACGACTTATTTGATCAACTTCAAGGCTCGTCTGTTTATTCAAAGATTGACTTACGTTCCGGGTATCATCAAATGCGGGTGAAAGAAGATGATATTCCAAAGACTGCTTTCAGAACACGTTACGGTCATTACGAGTTTATGGTCATGCCGTTTGGTTTAACTAATGCACCAGCTGTGTTCATGGACCTTATGAACCGAGTGTGTGGACCATACCTTGACAAGTTTGTCATTGTTTTCATTGATGACATACTTATTTACTCAAAGAATGACCAAGAACACGGTGAACATTTGAGAAAGGTGTTAGAAGTATTGAGGAAGGAAGAATTGTACGCTAAGTTTTCAAAGTGTGCATTTTGGTTGGAAGAAGTTCAATTCCTCGGTCACATAGTGAACAAAGAAGGTATTAAGGTGGATCCGGCAAAGATAGAAACTGTTGAAAAGTGGGAAATCCCGAAAACTCCGAAACACATACGCCAGTTTTTAGGACTAGCTGGTTACTACAGAAGGTTCATCCAAGACTTTTCCAGAATAGCAAAACCCTTGACTGCATTAACGCATAAAGGGAAGAAATTTGAATGGAATGATGAACAAGAGAAAGCGTTTCAGTTATTGAAGAAAAAGCTAACTACGGCACCTATATTGTCATTGCCTGAAGGGAATGATGATTTTGTGATTTATTGTGACGCATCAAAGCAAGGTCTCGGTTGTGTATTAATGCAACGAACGAAGGTGATTGCTTATACGTCTAGACAATTGAAGATTCACGAACAAAATTATACGACGCATGATTTGGAATTAGGCGCGGTTGTTTTTGCATTAAAGACTTGGAGGCACTACTTATATGGGGTCAAAAGTATTATATATACCGACCACAAAAGTCTTCAACACATATTTAATCAGAAACAACTGAATATGAGGCAGCGTAGGTGGATTGAATTATTGAATGATTACGACTTTGAGATTCGTTACCACCCGGGGAAGGCAAATGTGGTAGCCGATGCCTTGAGCAGGAAGGACAAAGAACCCATTCGAGTAAAATCTATGAATATAATGATTCATAATAACCTTACTACTCAAATAAAGGAGGCGCAACAAGGAGTTTTAAAAAAGGGAAATTTAAAGGATGAAATACCCAAAGGATCGGAGAAGCATCTTAATATTCGGGAAGACGGAACCCGGTATAGGGCTGAAAGGATTTGGGTACCAAAATATGGAGATATGAGAGAAATGGTACTTAGAGAAGCTCATAAAACCAGATACTCAATACATCCTGGAACGGGGAAGATGTACAAGGATCTCAAGAAACATTTTTGGTGGCCGGGTATGAAAGCCGATGTTGCTAAATACGTAGGAGAATGTTTGACGTGTTCTAAGGTCAAAGCTGAGCATCAGAAACCATCAGGTCTACTTCAACAACCCGAAATCCCGTAATGGAAATGGGAAAACATTACCATGAATTTCATCACTAAATTGCCAAGGACTGCAAGTGGTTTTGATACTATTTGGGTAATAGTTGATCGTCTCACCAAATCAGCACACTTCCTGCCAATAAGAGAAGATGACAAGATGGATAAGTTAGCACGACTGTATTTGAAGGAAGTCGTCTCCAGACATGGAATACCAATCTCTATTATCTCTGATAGGGATGGCAGATTTATTTCAAGATTCTGGCAGACATTACAGCAAGCATTAGGAACTCGTCTAGACATGAGTACTGCCTATCATCCACAAACTGATGGGCAGAGCGAAATGACAATACAAACGCTTGAAGACATGCTACGAGCATGTGTTATTGATTTCGGAAACAGTTGGGATCGACATCTACCGTTAGCAGAATTTTCCTACAACAACAGCTACCATTCAAGCATTGAGATGGCGCCGTTTGAAGCACTTTATGGTAGAAAGTGCAGGTCTCCGATTTGTTGGAGTGAAGTGGGGGATAGACAGATTACGGGTCCGGAAATTATACAAGAAACTACCGAGAAGATCATCCAAATTCAACAACGGTTGAAAACCGTCCAAAGTCGACAAAAGAGCTACGCTGACATTAAAAGAAAAGATATAGAATTTGAAATTGGAGAGATGGTCATGCTTAAAGTTACACCTTGGAAAGGTGTTGTTCGATTTGGTAAACGAGGGAAATTAAATCCAAGGTATATTGGACCATTCAAGATTATTGATCGTGTTGGACCAGTAGCTTACCGACTTGAGTTACCTCAACAACTCGCGGCTGTACATAACACTTTCCACGTCTTGAATTTAAAGAAATGTTTTGCTAAAGAAGATCTCACTATTCCGTTAGATGAAATCCAAATCAACGAAAAACTTCAATTCATCGAAGAACCCGTCGAAATAATGGATCGTGAGGTTAAAAGACTTAAGCAAAACAAGATACCAATTGTTAAGGTTCGATGGAATGCTCGTAGAGGACCCGAGTTCACCTGGGAGCATGAAGATCAGATGAAGAAGAAATACCCGAATCTATTTCCAGAAGATTCATCAACACCTTCAACAGCTTAAAATTTCGGGACGAAATTTATTTAACGGGTAGGTACTGTAGTGACCCGAACTTTTCCATGTTTATATATATTAATTGAGATTGATATTTACATGATTAAATGTTTCCAACATGTTAAGCAATCAAACTTGTTAAGACTTGATTAATTAAAATATGTTTCATATAGACAATTGACCACCCAAGTTGACCGGTGATTCACGAACGTTAAAACTTGTAAAAACTATATGATGACATATATATGGATATATATATATATAGTTAACATGATACTATGATAAGTAAACATATCATTAAGTATATTAACAATGAACTACATATGTAAAAACAAGACTACTAACTTAATGATTTTTAAACGAGACATATATGTAACGATTATCGTTGTAAAGACATTTAATGTATATATATCATATTAAGAGATATTCATACATGATAATATCATGATAATATAATAATTTAAAATCTCATTTGATATTATAAACATTGGGTTAACAACATTTAACAAGATCGTTAACCTAAAGGTTTCAAAACAACACTTACATGTAACGACTAACGATGACTTAACGACTCAGTTAAAATGTATATACATGTAGTGTTTTAATATGTATTTATACAATTTTGAAAAACTTCAATACACTTATCAAAATACTTCTACTTAACAAAAATTCTTACAATTACATCCTCGTTCAGTTTCATCAACAATTCTACTCGTATGCACCCGTATTCGTACTCGTACAATACACAGCTTTTAGATGTATGTACTATTAGTATATACACTCCAATGATTAGCTCTTAGCAGCCCATGTGAGTCACCTAACACATGTGGGAACCATCATTTGGCAACTAGCATGAAATATCTCATAAAATTACAAAAATTTGAGTAATCATTCATGACTTATTTACATGAAAACAAAATTACATATCCTTTATATCTAATCCATACACCAACGACCAAAAACACCTACAAACACTTTCATTCTTCAATTTTATTCATCTAATTGATCTCTCTCAAGTTCTATCTTCAAGTTCTAAGTGTTCTTCATATATTCTACAAGTTCTAGTTACATAAAATCAAGAATACTTTCAAGTTTGCTAGCTCACTTCCAATCTTGTAAGGTGATCATCCAACCTCAAGAAATCTTTGTTTCTTACAGTAGGTTATCATTCTAATACAAGGTAATAATCATATTCAAACTTTGGTTCAATTTCTATAACTATAACAATCTTATTTCAAGTGATGATCTTACTTGAATTTGTTTTCGTGTCATGATTCTGCTTCAAGAACTTCGAGCCATCCAAGGATCCGTTGAAGCTAGATCCATTTTTCTCTTTTCCAGTAGGTTTATCCAAGGAACTTAAGGTAGTAATGATGTTCATAACATCATTCAATTCATACATATAAAGCTATCTTATTCGAAGGTTTAAACTTGTAATCACTAGAACATAGTTTAGTTAATTCTAAACTTGTTCGCAAACAAAAGTTAATCCTTCTAACTTGACTTTTAAAATCAACTAAACACATGTTCTATATCTATATGATATGATAACTTAATGATTTAAAACCTGGAAACACGAAAAACACCGTAAAACCGGATTTACGCCGTCGTAGTAACACGGCGGGCTGTTTTGGGTTAGTTAATTAAAAACTATGATAAACTTTGATTTAAAAGTTGTTATTCTGAGAAAATGATTTTTATTATGAACATGAAACTATATCCAAAAATTATGGTTAAACTCAAAGTGGAAGTATGTTTTCTAAAATGGTCATCTAGACGTCGTTCTTTCGACTGAAATGACTACCTTTACAAAAACGACTTGTAACTTATTTTCCCGACTATAAACCTATACATTTTCTGTTTAGATTCATAAAATAGAGTTCAATATGAAACCATAGCAATTTGATTCACTCAAAACGGATTTAAAATGAAGAAGTTATGGGTAAAACAAGATTGGATAATTTTTCTCATTTTAGCTACGTGAAAATTGGTAACAAATCTATTCCAACCATAACTTAATCAACTTGTATTGTATATTATGTAATCTTGAGATACCATAGACACGTATACAATGTTTCGACCTATCATGTCGACACATCTATATATATTTCGGAACAACCATAGACACTCTATATGTGAATGTTGGAGTTAGCTATACAGGGTTGAGGTTGATTCCAAAATATATATAGTTTGAGTTGTGATCAATACTAAGATACGTATACACTGGGTCGTGGATTGATTCAAGATAATATTTATCGATTTATTTCTGTACATCTAACTGTGGACAACTAGTTGTAGGTTACTAACGAGGACAGCTGACTTAATAAACTTAAAACATCAAAATATATTAAAAGTGTTGTAAATATATTTTGAACATACTTTGATATATATGTATATATTGTTATAGGTTCGTGAATCAACCAGTGGCCAAGTCTTACTTCCCGACGAAGTAAAAATCTGTGAAAGTGAGTTATAGTCCCACTTTTAAAATCTAATATTTTTGGGATGAGAATACATGCAGGTTTTATAACTGATTTACAAAATAGACACAAGTACGTGAAACTACATTCTATGGTTGAATTATCTAAATCGAATATGCCCCTTTTTATTAAGTCTGGTAATCTAAGAATTAGGGAACAGACACCCTAATTGACGCGAATCCTAAAGATAGATCTATTGGGCCTAACAAACCCCATCCAAAGTACCGGATGCTTTAGTACTTCGAAATTTATATCATATCCGAAGGGTGTCCCGGAATGATGGGGATATTCTTATATATGCATCTTGTTAATGTCGGTTACCAGGTGTTCACCATATGAATGATTTTTATCTCTATGTATGGGATGTGTATTGAAATATAAAATCTTGTGGTCTATTATTATGATTTGATATATATAGGTTAAACCTATAACTCACCAACATTTTTGTTGACGTTTTAAGCATGTTTATTCTCAGGTGATTATTAAGAGCTTTCGCTGTCGCATACTTAAATAAGGACGAGATTTGGAGTCCATGCTTGTATGATATTGAGTAAAAACTGCATTCGAGAAACTTATTTTGTTGTAACATATTTGTATTGTAAACCATTATGTAATGGTCGTGTGTAAACAGGATATTTTAGATTATTATTATTTGATAATCTACGTAAAGCTTTTTAAAACCTTTATCTATGAAATAAAGGTTATGGTTTGTTTTAAAAATGAATGCAGTCTTTGAAAAACGTCTCATATAGAGGTCAAAACCTCGCAACGAAATCAATTAATATGGAACGTTTTTAATCAATAAGAACGGGACATTTTAGTTGGTATCCGAGCGTTGGTCTTAGAGAACCAGAATTTTGCATTAGTGTGTCTTATCGAGTTTGTTAGGATGCATTAGTGATTCTGGACTTCGACCGTGTTTACTTGAAAAATGATTGCTTAACAAATTTTGTTGGAAACTATATATTTTTAACATGTGAATATTATGTGATATATTAATCTCTTAACGCGTTTGATATTATGTGATAGATGTCTACCTCTAGAACAAGTCCCATTGACTCACCTAATAATAATGAAGAGTCAAATGTAAATTGGAATGATTCGTGGACTGATTCACAAGTTCCCGAAGAGGAACCGGAAGAAGAGTCGGAACCGGAAGAAGAATCGGAACCTGAAGAAGAATCGGAACTGGATGAAGAAATAGAACCGGTGGGGGAAATAATAAAACGGTTAAGTAAAAGAAAATCCTCAACCAACCGACCAAGGTTAATTATGGTCAATGGTGTTTCTGCCAAGGAAGCAAAATATTGGGAGGATTACCAATTCTCCGATGAATCGGATTCCGACGAGAATTCCGATGATGTTATAGAAATTACCCCAACTGAATTTAAAAAGGGAAAAGAAAATAATAAGGGAAAGGGCATAAAAATAGAGAAATCTAATTCCAACCCCGATGAACTTTATATGTATCGTCAACCCCCGAAGTCCTTAAGTTGTAACAATGACCCGGGAACCTCTAAACCACCAGGTTTTTCTAAACCAATGTGGAAAACGACGGCTCGTATTAGGGGAACATCATATATCCCTAGAAACTTGGCAAAATGAACCAAAACCGAAGAAGAAGAAGAAGAAGAAGAAGAAGAAACAAGCGAGTTGGAATAAGATAGTTGTATTCGTGTGGTGTAATATATGTAATATAGTGTGCTTATGCTTTATGATATATGTAAAAATTGCTTGTATTAATAAGTATTTTTTTTTATGAATCTAACTCTTGTCTATTTTACAGTATAAAAACACAAAATGGATAGACAACCCAATATTTTAAGAGACCTACCCGGAGACATGATTGATGAAATCTTGTCTAGAGTCGGTCAGAATTCTTCGGCACAACTATTTAAGGCGAGATCAGTTTGTAAGACATTCGAAGAACGTTCCAAGAATGCCTTGGTTTATAAAAGGCTTTCATTCGAAATATGGGGGATATCACATTGGGAAATCCATAAGTTACGATGTGTTTACTTTGACGCATATATTGCGGGGAACCCAAATGCTATTTTACGTAATGGGTTAAGAAATTATTTTGACTCAATATATCCGAATATTGGACTTCGTGATTTAGAAAAAGCGGCTAACATGCAACATAAAGAAGCATGTTATGCTTACGGATTAGTAATGTTCACTTCTCACCAAAGTGAGAACAAGAACATCGGGCTACAACTATTAAACAAAACGTTTCCACAAGTGACGGAGTCGGTAATTGGGGTAAGAAATGAGGTTTTTAGATTGTTACGGGACTGTTGGACATTACGTAACCCTCGTCCCTTTGACGACGTTACAACACGCTGTCTTATCAACGGCCATAACGGTTATGTTCCACAAGACCAAGGATAGGAAGTAATCCTAGTAAAACCAGAATGCATGACTTGTTTCTGGACGTATGAATTACGTGTCTTTATTGCCTTTGCTGAACGACTTGTGTACTAGCTAGAATTATCTTCACAACCATCTTGTATCAAATTTATTGTGTGCTATATTTCATGCTATATGTAAAATAAGCGGTATTGTAAGTTTGTAAAATATTGTGTAAAAGTTTAAACGCGAAATATTATTATAATCAGTTTTTCATATAGAATTGTAGTAGTTGAATTGTATATTAGCTACTAAGTATGAACTTAACGGGTAGGTACTACCCGAATTTAAACTTATAAAACGCTAATATGAAGAAAAAGCTTTTATAAATGAGTTCATATTATGCTACGAAATACTATTAACTACTCTTAATATTCTGTATGATTAACTTGTTCCATTTGACTATTTTGAAGGAAATGGCACCGACTACTCGACACACCGTGAATATGAATGAAGAGGAATTCCGTACTTTTCTAGCTTCAAACATAGCCGCAGTACAGGCTGCGCTACATACCAACAATAACCTTGGATCTAGAAGTACAGGAAATCGTGTAGGATGCACCTACAAAGAATTCACTGCCTGCAAACCTTTGGAATTTGATGGAACTGAAGGACCGATCGGATTGAAACGGTAGACCGAGAAGGTCGAATCGGTGTTTGCCATAAGTAAGTGTACTGAAGAGGACAAAGTGAAGTACGCTACGCATACCTTCACAGGTTCTGCGTTAACATGGTGGAATACCTATCTAGAGCAAGTGGGACAAGACGATGCGTACGCACTACCGTGGTCAGCAATCAAGCACTTGATGAATGAGAGGTACCGTCCCAGAACCGAGGTCAATAAGCTCAAGACAGAACTTAGAGGGTTACGAACCCAAGGATTTGATATTACCACATACGAAAGACGATTCACAGAATTGTGCCTATTGTGTCCGGGAGCATTCGAAGATGAGGAAGAGAAGATCGACGCGTTTGTGAAGGGATTACCGAAAAGAATCCAAGAAGATATAAGTTCACACGAGCCCGCCTCCATACAACAGGCATGTAGAATGGCTCACAAACTAGTGAACCAGATTGAAGAAAGAATTAAAGAACAGACTGCTGAAGAGGCCAATGTGAATCAAGTCAAAAGAAAGTGGGAGGAAAACGGTGATAAGAATCACCAATACAACAACAACAGCAATTACAACAATAATCGCAATAATTATCCCAACAATCGCAACATCAATCGCAACTACAACAAACGGCCCAACAACAACAACAACAACAACAACAGCAACTACAACAATCATCCCAACAACAATAATAACCGCAACAACAACAACAATCAGAAACAGCTATGCCAAAGGTGTGAAAAGTATCACTCGGGGTTCTGCACCAAATTTTGCAACAAGTGTAAAAGAAATGGTCATAACGCGGCGAAGTGTGAGGTCTACGGACCAGGGGTTAATAGAACGAAAGGAACAAATGGTGTCGGAACGAGTAATGGCGGAGCAAGTAGTGTCGGGGCAAGTTATGCCAATGTAGTTTGTTATAAATGTGGAAAACCGGGCCACATTATTAGAAATTGCCCGAACCAGGAGAACACGAATGGACAAGGCCGCGGAAGAGTTTTCAATATTAATGCGGCAGAGGCACAGGAAGACCCGGAGCTTGTTACGGGTACGTTTCTTATTGACAATAAATCTGCTTACGTTTTATTTGATTCGGGTGCGGATAGAAGCTATATGAGTAGAGATTTTTGTGCTAAATTAAGTTGTCCATTGACGCCTTTGGATAGTAAATTTTTACTCGAATTAGCAAATGGTAAATTAATTTCAGCAGATAATATATGTCGGAATCGAGAAATTAAACTGGTTAGCGAAACATTTAAGATTGATTTGATACCAGTAGAGTTAGGGAGTTTTGATGTGATAATCGGTATGGACTGGTTGAAAGAAGTGAAAGCAGATATCGTTTGTTACAAAAATGCAATTCGCATTATACGAGAAAAAGGAAAACCCTTAATGGTGTACGGAGAAAAGGGCAACACGAAGCTACATCTTATTAGTAATTTGAAGGCACAAAAACTAATAAGAAAAGGTTGCTATGCTATTCTAGCACACGTCGAGAAAGTACAAACTGAAGAAAAGAGCATCAATGATGTTCCCATTGCAAAAGAATTTCCCGATGTATTTTCGAAAGAATTACCGGGATTACCCCCACATCGATCCGTTGAATTTCAAATAGATCTTGTACCAGGAGCTGCACCAATAGCTCATGCTCCTTAGAGACTCGCACCCAGCGAGATGAAAGAGCTGCAAAGCCAATTACAAGAACTTTTAGAGCGTGGTTTCATTCGACCAAGCACATCACCGTGGGGAGCTCCTGTTTTGTTTGTCAAGAAGAAAGATGGTACATTCAGGTTGTGTATCGACTACCGAGAGTTGAACAAACTTACCATCAAGAACCGCTACCCACTACCGAGAATCGACGACTTATTTGATCAACTACAAGGCTCGTCTGTTTATTCAAAGATTGACTGTCATAACCCGTCCTTAACCATAAGAACGTGTTAGATAACGTATGATTTCATTGCGAGGTATTGACCTCTATATGCGACATTTTTAAAAAGGAAAACTGCATATATTATACATTACAAACCAAACCATTATTTTTGTTACAAGCTTTAGACAATAAAAAGATGATTATCGTTTAACGATAATCTTCGACCTACAAACTTTACAAATGATAATAACAACACGATTTCTAGCATATTTTACAACACACGTCCTCGGATATGCAGTTTTATTTTTGACACAAATATGAGTACGCATGATCCTGCTTAGATTCAACATAATGCAGCGGAAGCTTTAGAAATCACCTGAGAATAGACATGTTTTAAAAACGTCAACATAAAGTTGGTGAGATATAGGTTTAGTGCGCAGCAATATATATATATAGACCACAAGATTTCGTATATAAACATTTCAATAAAAATATTCTAAGTGGTTGAGCACTTGGTAACCATACTTAACATTTTCACGTCGCATATTCCCTTTAATATGAAATCTTACTACACCGTACCAAGTGTAGTCACAAAACGAAGTACTGTGCAACCGTTGAATACTGGTCGTCCAGTCCGATTGGGGTTGTCAGGCCCGATAGATCTATCAACAGGATTCGCGTTTACAATACTGCTGTAAATATTAGTTACCAAGCTACAGGGAAGTATGCCAGTGGTACAACTCAACGTAGAATATATTTTTCAGTTACTTGTGTCCATAATGTAAAACATAAAATACATGTATTCTCATCCCGAAATATTTAGAGTTTAAAAGTGGGACTATATACTCACTCTTGTCTTGATGATATATATATTTTGACTCGGTCTTCCGGTTGATATCACGAACCTATCCATATATAATATATCAATATGTTTTCATTTTTAAACAAACGTTATAAATATATACTTGTTATACTTTTAATACTTTGAATAATTCCTTAGTCCGTAGTTAGCAGTCCGATGTTAGTAATTCAATTTTAATGGTTCATTTTTAGATGTTTAATATACCCGCAATGAAATAAATAAAACCCCCAACGAAATCAATAAAACCCCATCGTATATGTGTTGGTCGAGATTAATCTTGACCCATGGTACCGGTGTTGTCAAAAGACGTGTTGCGTACATAAAGTACCGGTGTTGTCAAATGACGTGTTGCGTACAATCATGGGATCTTATGATTAATCTTCTCGTATTGTTTACGGGTGATCCTGAACCATATAAAATTGAATTATAAGTACATATATATAAAATATCATGTTATCTTAGAAATATGTGATTTATATCATTTTTTTCCAATTGATCCCGTAGTTGAAATGATCTAGGATAACCAATTTTGTTTCGGTCATAGTTTCTTCGTTACAAATCCGTTTTCGTTGATTCAAATTGCCATCTTCTTGGATCGAGTTCTTCTTTAAGACTATGAACTGTAAATACCTTGGTTTGTATTCAAAATCATACGGCATAAGTGAAACATTAGTGAAACATATGAAGTTAAACATTTTTGTTACAACAAAATCATTTAATGACCATTTTTCTAAAAATACTTATACTTTGAAAAACCAAGTTTTACCTTGTTAAATTAGCATATACATAAGTTATATTACAGGTCTTGAAGTATTTTAAAAGTTAAGTTAGAAGGATCTATTTAGTTTGCAAACAAGTTTGAAAACATTCAAACTATGTTCTTGTTGTTAAACTTTTGTACCATAAAATAAGATAGCTATATATATATGAATTGAATAAGGTTATGAACATAGATTCTACCTCAAGTTCCTTGGATAAGTTTGCTGTAAAAGAGGAGTAAGAAGCTAGAATCAAAAGGGTGATAGAAGTGGATGAAAGATTGGAAGTAAGTTGGTGTTCTTGGAGGGTTTTCTTGAAATGTTTTTGTATGGTTTTCTTATGGTGTTTTAGTATGGTTTTTGAAGCTAGATCTTTATGGAATTTTGCTGGGTTGTTATGGAGTTTAGAGAGTAAGAAAGAGTGTGTGTTTTTAGTTAAGAGATTGAAGTAAAAATGAATCAAAAATGATGATACATATATACTCCTAAAAATGTGATCTTTAAGGATAACATGACAAAATTCTAGTTTGTATTTTTGTAATTAGTCTTGCAATGATTCAAAAGTAATTACCTAGCTCTAAGGGCATGAATAATGGCTGGTTAGGTGGTGATTTTGATGTGTATTTACTATTAGTAAATACGTATAGGAGCTAGGTATAATACGAGTACAAATACTCTAAATATACGTATAGAAATTTTGTGAAAAATGGAATGAGGATTCAAATATAGCTATCTTTTGTGAATATACTTATATGGTTTTATGTATTTAAGTCTTTAAAAGTGATTAAATACATTACTTATACAATATATGTATAAACATTATATGTCTTAAGTATTTATGTCAAATAACGTTACGTATAGTTATCGTTTTGAAAACTTAAGTTAGTAGTTTCAAAATACACATATAACTTGTTGTTATTAATACAAAATGAGATATTAAAACATTTATTAATCATGTTAAATATGTATATATACATTTATATACACAAACGTATAATTATCATATTTTGTATAGTTCGTGATATCATCGGTCAAACTAGACGGTCAAACGTTGTGTAAAACTCTTTTCGGAAATATAAATCTCGACAATTTGGATTGCTTATCATGTTGGCAAGGTTTAATTTATGTAAATATTAATCTTATAAGTATAGTATGATCGAAAAAGTGCGGGTCGTTACATTACCTCCCCGTTAAATAAATTTCGTCCCGAAATTTTAAAATTGTACCTATTTTGCGTCATCGAGAAACAAATGCGGATACTTTCGTTTCATCTGATCCTCTCGTTCCCAAGTAAACTCGGGACCTCTTCTAGCATTCCAACGAACCTTAACAATCGGTATATTACTCTGTTTGAGCTGTTTAACTTCACGGTCCATGATTTCAATTGGTTCTTCGACGAATTGTAGTTTCTCGTCGACATGAATTTCTTCAAGAGGAATGGTGAGGTCTTCCTTTGCAAGACACTTCTTAAGGTTCGAGATGTGAAAGGTATTATGTACTCCGGCGAGTTGTTGCGGTAACTCGAGTCGATAAGCTACCGGTCCAATGCGTTCGATGATCTTAAACGGGCCTACGTATCTTGGGTTCAGTTTACCCCTTTTGCCGAAACGTATTACACCTTTCCAAGGTGACACCTTTAGCATAACCATGTCCCCGACCTGAAACTCTAATGGTTTCCTTCGAACATCGGCGTAGCTCTTTTGGCGACTACGGGCTGTTTTCAATCTCTCCTTGATTTGCACTATCTTCTCAGTCGTTTCATGTATGATCTCGGGACCAGTTAAATGTCGATCTCCTACTTCATTCCAACAGATAGGAGATCTACACTTCCTTCCGTACAATGCTTCGAATGGCGCAGCTCCAATGCTCGCATGATAACTATTATTATACGAGAATTCTGCTAACGGTAGATATTTATCCCATCCGTTTCCAAAATCGATCACACATGCCCTGAGCATGTCTTCGAGAGTCTGAATCGTTCTCTCACTCTGTCCATCGGTTTGTGGATGATATGCGGTACTCATATCCAACCGAGTTCCTAGTGCCTCCTGTAGTGATTGCCAGAATTTTGAGGTAAATCTACTATCACGATCGGATATAATGGAAATAGGTATTCCATGCCTTGAAACAACTTCCTTTATATACAATCGTAATAGTTTCTCCATTCTATCCGTTTCCTTTATAGGCAAGAAATGTGCAGACTTGGTGAGACGATCAACAATCACCCAAATGGTGTCGTATCCCCAGGCAGTCTTTGGTAACTTCGTGATGAAATCCATGGTAATACCGTCCCATTTCCATTCTGGAATTTCTGGTTGTTGAAGTAACCCTGACGGCTTCTGGTGTTCTGCTTTAACCTTGGAACAAGTTAAACACTCCCCAACATATGTTGCAACGTCTGTTTTTAAATTAGGCCACCAATAATGCGTCTTAAGATCTTGGTACATCTTTCCAACTCCAGGATGTATCGAATATCTTGTCTTATGTGCCTCGTTCAATATCAACTTCCTTAATCCACCCAACTTCGGTACCCAAATACGATTTGCAAAATATCGAATTCCATCTTCCCGCATAACGAGTTGCTTCTCATACTTCTTCATTATTTCATTTCCTATATTTTCTTTAGTAAGTGCTTCTCGTTGAACTTCTTTGATTTGTGAGTTGAGATTCATGCGAATTTTTATGTTCATCGCTCGTACTCGAATTGGTTCTCGTTCCTTTCTGCTTAGAGCGTCGGCCACCACGTTCGCCTTCCCGGGATGATAACGAATTTCACAATCATAGTCGTTTATCAGCTCGACCCACCTACGTTGCCTCATGTTCAGCTGTTTTTGATCGAAAATATGTTGAAGGCTTTTATGATCAGTAAACACAGTGAATTTAACCCCATACAAGTAGTGTCTCCACATCTTCAATGCAAACACGACTGCTCCTAATTCTAGATCATGCGTCGTATAATTTCGCTCGTGAATCTTCAATTGTCGGGATGCGAATGCAATAACTTTCTTCCGTTGCATAAGAACACAACCAAAACCTTGTCGCGAAGCGTCACAATATATTTCAAAATCATCGTTCCCTTCAGGTAACGATAAAATAGGCGCCGTAGTTAACTTCTTCTTCAATAATTGAAATGCGTTCTCCTGCTCCGAGGTCCATTCGTATTTCTTCCCTTTTTGCGTTAACGCTGTCAACGGTTTAGCTATTCGGGAAAAATCTTGAATAAACCTTCTATAATAACCGGCTAAACCCAAAAATTGGCGTATCTGCATTGGTGTCTTAGGAGTCTCCCATTTTTCAATGGCTTCAATTTTTGCTGGATCAACCTGAATTCCTTTGCTACTAACAACGTGGCCAAGAAATTGTACTTCTTTCAACCAGAAAGCACACTTAGAAAATTTAGCATATAACTGTTCTTTTCTCAACAACTCTAATATCAACCTTAAATGCTGCTCATGCTCTTGCTCACTCTTGGAATAGATAAGAATATCATCAATGAAAACGATAACAAACTTATCTAAATACGGACTACAAACTCGATTCATGAGGTCCATGAATACAGCTGGCGCATTCGTCAATCCAAACGGCATAACCAAAAATTCGTAATGACCATAACGTGTCCGAAAAGCAGTTTTCGGAATATCCTCTTCTTTGACGCGTAGTTGATGATAGCCCGATCTTAAGTCGATTTTTGAATAAACACATGATCCTTGCAATTGATCAAATAAGTCATCAATTCTCGGTAGTGGATACCGATTCTTGATAGTTAACTTATTTAATTCACGATAGTCTATACACATCCTAAAAGATCCATCTTTCTTCTTAACAAACAAAATTGGAGCTCCCCACGGTGAAGTACTCGGTCGTATGAATCCACGGTCCAGTAATTCTTTTAACTGACTTTGAAGTTCTTTTAACTCGGACGGTGCAAGTCTATATGGAGCACGAGCCACTGGTGCAGCTCCTGGTACTAAATCTATTTGAAATTCTACCGATCTAAATGGAGGTAATCCCGGCAATTCTTCCGGAAAAACTTCAGGAAAATCTCTTGCCACAGGCACGTCGTTGATGCACTTTTCTTTCTTTTCGACTTTATTAACATGTGCTAAAATAGCGTAACATCCCTTTTCTAAACACTTCTTGGCTTTCAAACAGCTAATGAGTTTTAGCTTTGAATCACCCTTCTCTCCGTAAATCATCACCGGCATTTTATCCTTACCAGGAATACGAATTGCCTTCTTGGCACAAACAACTTCCGCTCCTATTTTGGACATCCAGTCCATGCCGACTATTACATCAAAACCTCCTAATTCTACGGGTATTAAGTCGATTTTAAACGTTTCTCCGGCTAGATTTATTTCACAACCACGACAAATTTTATCGGCTTTAATTAGCTTACCATTAGCTAACTCAATCAAGTACTTAGCATCTAGAGGTAATGATGAACAATTCAATTTAGTGTAAAAATTTCTACACACATAACTTCTATCGGCGCCAGTATCAAATAAAATAGATGCTGATAAGTTATTAATGGTAAACGTACCCGTAACAAGCTCCGGGTCTTCTCGTGCCTCTCTAGCATTAATAACAAACGCTCTTCCACGTGCAGGTCCGCCATTCTGATTCGGGCACTGGCTCTTATAATGACCTTGTTTTCCACACCCAAAACAAGTAATGTTAGCCAAAGCAGTTCTATTTGCGTTGGTGGCAGGAGTCTTGTTACCATTTGCATTTGTAACGAGAGCCTTACAATCTTCAGCAAGATGTCCCTGTCTATTGCATTTAGTGCACAACACACTACAGTAACCAAAATGATGTTTGTGACAACGGTTGCATAAAGGACTTTGTCCTTTGTAACCAAAGCCTGAACCGCTACCCGCACCTTTCGTGGTTTCTTGTTTCTTATAAGGTTGTTGTTGGTTACCTTGATCATAACCTCCATTCCACTTTTTCTTGTTCCCCAATACCTTCACCTCAGTATTGAATGCTTTCTTGTCCAAAATGACCTGATCCATTAGCTCGTTTGCCATGGTTATAGCTTCATGAATTGTCTTAGGTTTCGATGCTGTAACATTTGCCTTAACCTTTTTGGGCAAACCAGCTTTGTACATTTCAATCTTCCGTTCTTCAGTTGGAACTAATTCAGGACATAGTAAAACCAATTCCATGAATCGCTGGTTGTAGTTGGTGATTTCAGTACCAACCACCTTCAAACTTCGTAACTCATCTTCTAACTTAATAACCTCATTCCTTGGACAATACTCGGTGATTATCATTGCTTTGAATTCTTCCCATGGAGTATCATAAGCTACATCTCCTCCTACCGCCTTCACATAATTCTTCCACCATGTGAGTGCACTATCTTGTAAAGTGCACGATGCAAACTTGGTCATGTCTTTTTCATCACAACCGCTGATTTTGAACACCGTCTCCATCTTTTCTATCCATCGGGTTAAACCGATAGGTCCTTCCGTTCCACTGAATGATGATGGCTTGCAAGCTTGGAACGTCTTGTAGGAGCATCCTACACGAGGATTTGGATTAACTGCAGCAGCTCTTGCAGCCTCAACCCATAACATTCTGTCGTTCACTCGCTGGTTGATGAGTTCCTCGAGTTCTTGTTCCGTCATTCGATTCAATCGCGCCATTTCCTAATGAAAGAAAATAATTATTCACATGGATTATTATAGATGTAGTGTGTATTTATAGTACATTATAGCTTATTAATAATATGAACTAGGTATTATTATAAAAGCCTTTTCTTCTTATTAGCGTTTTATAATTATATCTTGGGTAGTACCTACCCGTTAATGTTCATACTTAATAGCTTAGTACAGAATCAATTACTACAATCTAAATAATACTTAACCATGGAAAATTATTGCATTTCATACTTCAATATTTTACATATGCTTATCTTACATCGAACATTAAGCAAACCACACTATTAATATTATACAAAACATTATTCGGTTCCATGGTTTGACACAGCAGCGCATCGTTTGATCTATTTTCTAGGACGTTTAGACACAAAGATTTGCTTAACGCTTATCCTAACTGTCTGCCTATATTTTGGCTGTGGGACTGAAGAACTGGATGCCGGGACAGAACGAATAGGAATAGCGGGGATAGGGGTGGTAGTGTTGAGTGGAATTGGTGCCACATCATTCTCATTAAACTCGGGATTTGGATTTTCTAATTCATTAGCCTTTCGTTTCTTTCCTAGTTCGAACTCGTCTTTTGTAATTTCCTGTATTTCTTCCTCGGGTTCACTTTCCTCCTCGGGTTCACTTTCCTCCTCGGGTTCACTTTCCTCCTCGGGTTCACTTTCCTCCTCGGGTTCACTTTCCGAGTTCTCTATAGTTGGTTCATCCGGAATTTGTGAGTCTTCCCCAAGGATATCATTTTCGTCATCGGACAGGTTAATGACTGGAACGCCATCTGAAGATTCTGATTCGGAGTCGTTGATTGTGATAACAATTTTTGAGCTCGACATCTATCACACAACAACTAACCCATTAGTACTTATATAATATTTACATATAAATTTTAACCAACAGTGATAAGCAATGTTTTTTTTTTTAAATCAGACCCGGTCAAAGTCCAGACTTACTAATGTATCCTAACGGCTTCTCGGTTAGACACACTAATGCAGACCTGGTTCGCTAAGACCAACGCTCTGATACCACATGTCATAACCCGTCCTTAACCATAAGAACGTGTTAGATAACGTATGATTTCATTGCGAGGTATTGACCTCTATATGCGACATTTTTAAAAAGGAAAACTGCATATATTATACATTACAAACCAAACCATTATTTTTGTTACAAGCTTTAGACAATAAAAAGATGATTATCGTTTAACGATAATCTTCGACCTACAAACTTTACAAATGATAATAACAACACGATTTCTAGCATATTTTACAACACACGTCCTCGGATATGCAGTTTTATTTTTGACACAAATATGAGTACGCATGATCCTGCTTAGATTCAACATAATGCAGCGGAAGCTTTAGAAATCACCTGAGAATAGACATGTTTTAAAAACGTCAACATAAAGTTGGTGAGATATAGGTTTAGTGCGCAGCAATATATATATAGACCACAAGATTTCGTATATAAACATTTCAATAAAAATATTCTAAGTGGTTGAGCACTTGGTAACCATACTTAACATTTTCACGTCGCATATTCCCTTTAATATGAAATCTTACTACACCGTACCAAGTGTAGTCACAAAACGAAGTACTGTGCAACCGTTGAATACTGGTCGTCCAGTCCGATTGGGGTTGTCAGGCCCGATAGATCTATCAACAGGATTCGCGTTTACAATACTGCTGTAAATATTAGTTACCAAGCTACAGGGAAGTATGCCAGTGGTACAACTCAACGTAGAATATATTTTTCAGTTACTTGTGTCCATAATGTAAAACATAAAATACATGTATTCTCATCCCGAAATATTTAGAGTTTAAAAGTGGGACTATATACTCACTCTTGTCTTGATGATATATATATTTTGACTCGGTCTTCCGGTTGATATCACGAACCTATCCATATATAATATATCAATATGTTTTCATTTTTAAACAAACGTTATAAATATATACTTGTTATACTTTTAATACTTTGAATAATTCCTTAGTCCGTAGTTAGCAGTCCGATGTTAGTAATTCAATTTTAATGGTTCATTTTTAGATGTTTAATATACCCGCAATGAAATAAATAAAACCCCCAACGAAATCAATAAAACCCCATCGTATATGTGTTGGTCGAGATTAATCTTGACCCATGGTACCGGTGTTGTCAAAAGACGTGTTGCGTACATAAAGTACCGGTGTTGTCAAATGACGTGTTGCGTACAATCATGGGATCTTATGATTAATCTTCTCGTATTGTTTACGGGTGATCCTGAACCATATAAAATTGAATTATAAGTACATATATATAAAATATCATGTTATCTTAGAAATATGTGATTTATATCATTTTTTTCCAATTGATCCCGTAGTTGAAATGATCTAGGATAACCAATTTTGTTTCGGTCATAGTTTCTTCGTTACAAATCCGTTTTCGTTGATTCAAATTGCCATCTTCTTGGATCGAGTTCTTCTTTAAGACTATGAACTGTAAATACCTTGGTTTGTATTCAAAATCATACGGCATAAGTGAAACATTAGTGAAACATATGAAGTTAAACATTTTTGTTACAACAAAATCATTTAATGACCATTTTTCTAAAAATACTTATACTTTGAAAAACCAAGTTTTACCTTGTTAAATTAGCATATACATAAGTTATATTACAGGTCTTGAAGTATTTTAAAAGTTAAGTTAGAAGGATCTATTTAGTTTGCAAACAAGTTTGAAAACATTCAAACTATGTTCTTGTTGTTAAACTTTTGTACCACAAAATAAGATAGCTATATATATATGAATTGAATAAGGTTATGAACATAGATTCTACCTCAAGTTCCTTGGATAAGTTTGCTGTAAAAGAGGAGTAAGAAGCTAGAATCAAAAGGGTGATAGAAGTGGATGAAAGATTGGAAGTAAGTTGGTGTTCTTGGAGGGTTTTCTTGAAATGTTTTTGTATGGTTTTCTTATGGTGTTTTAGTATGGTTTTTGAAGCTAGATCTTTATGGAATTTTGCTGGGTTGTTATGGAGTTTAGAGAGTAAGAAAGAGTGTGTGTTTTTAGTTAAGAGATTGAAGTAAAAATGAATCAAAAATGATGATACATATATACTCCTAAAAATGTGATCTTTAAGGATAACATGACAAAATTCTAGTTTGTATTTTTGTAATTAGTCTTGCAATGATTCAAAAGTAATTACCTAGCTCTAAGGGCATGAATAATGGCTGGTTAGGTGGTGATTTTGATGTGTATTTACTATTAGTAAATACGTATAGGAGCTAGGTATAATACGAGTACAAATACTCTAAATATACGTATAGAAATTTTGTGAAAAATGGAATGAGGATTCAAATATAGCTATCTTTTGTGAATATACTTATATGGTTTTATGTATTTAAGTCTTTAAAAGTGATTAAATACATTACTTATACAATATATGTATAAACATTATATGTCTTAAGTATTTATGTCAAATAACGTTACGTATAGTTATCGTTTTGAAAACTTAAGTTAGTAGTTTCAAAATACACATATAACTTGTTGTTATTAATACAAAATGAGATATTAAAACATTTATTAATCATGTTAAATATGTATATATACATTTATATACACAAACGTATAATTATCATATTTTGTATAGTTCGTGATATCATCGGTCAAACTAGACGGTCAAACGTTGTGTAAAACTCTTTTCGGAAATATAAATCTCGACAATTTGGATTGCTTATCATGTTGGCAAGGTTTAATTTATGTAAATATTAATCTTATAAGTATAGTATGATCGAAAAAGTGCGGGTCGTTACATTGACTTACGTTCCGGGTATCATCAAATGCGGGTGAAAGAAGATAATATTCCAAAGACTGCTTTCAGAACACGTTACGGTCATTACGAGTTTATGGTCATGCCGTTTGGTTTAACTAATGCACCAGCTGTGTTCATGGACCTTATGAACCGAGTGTGTGGACCATACCTTGACAAGTTTGTCATTGTTTTCATTGATGACATACTTATTTACTCAAAGAATGACCAAGAACACGGTGAACATTTGAGAAAGGTGTTAGAAGTATTGAGGAAGGAAGAATTGTACGCTAAGTTTTCAAAGTGTGCATTTTGGTTGGAAGAAGTTCAATTCCTCGGTCACATAGTGAACAAAGAAGGTATTAAGGTGGATCCGGCAAAGATAGAAACTGTTGAAAAGTGGGAAACCCCGAAAACTCCGAAACACATACGCCAGTTTTTAGGACTAGCTGGTTACTACAGAAGGTTCATCCAAGACTTTTCCAGAATAGCAAAACCCTTGACTGCATTAACGCATAAAGGGAAGAAATTTGAATGGAATGATGAACAAGAGAAAGCGTTTCAGTTATTGAAGAAAAAGCTAACTACGGCACCTATATTGTCATTGCCTGAAGGGAATGATGATTTTGTGATTTATTGTGACGCATCAAAGCAAGGTCTCGGTTGTGTATTAATGCAACGAACGAAGGTGATTGCTTATGCGTCTAGACAATTGAAGATTCACGAACAAAATTATACGACGCATGATTTGGAATTAGGCGCGGTTGTTTTTGCATTAAAGACTTGGAGGCACTACTTATATGGGGTCAAAAGTATTATATATACCGACCACAAAAGTCTTCAACACATATTTAATCAGAAACAACTGAATATGAGGCAGCGTAGGTGGATTGAATTATTGAATGATTACGACTTTGAGATTCGTTACCACCCGGGGAAGGCAAATGTGGTAGCCGATGCCTTGAGCAGGAAGGACAAAGAACCCATTCGAGTAAAATCTATGAATATAATGATTCATAATAACCTTACTACTCAAATAAAGGAGGCGCAACAAGGAGTTTTAAAAAAGGGAAATTTAAAGGATGAAATACCCAAAGGATCGGAGAAGCATCTTAATATTCGGGAAGACGGAACCCGGTATAGGGCTGAAAGGATTTGGGTACCAAAATATGGAGATATGAGAGAAATGGTACTTAGAGAAGCCCATAAAACCAGATACTCAATACATCCTGGAACGGGGAAGATGTACAAGGATCTCAAGAAACATTTTTGGAGGCCGGGTATGAAAGCCGATGTTGCTAAATACGTAGGAGAATGTTTGACGTGTTCTAAGGTCAAAGCTGAGCATCATAAACCATCAGGTCTACTTCAACAACCCGAAATCCCGTAATGGAAATGGGAAAACATTACCATGAATTTCATCACTAAATTGCCAAGGACTGCAAGTGGTTTTGATACTATTTAGGTAATAGTTGATCGTCTCACCAAATCAGCACACTTCCTGCCAATAAGAGAAGATGACAAGATGGAGAAGTTAGCACGGCTGTATTTGAAGGAAGTCGTCTCCAGACATGGAATACCAATCTCTATTATCTCTGATAGGGATGGCAGATTTATTTCAAGATTCTGGCAGACATTACAGCAAGCATTAGGAACTCGTCTAGACATGAGTACTGCCTATCATCCACAAACTGATGGGCAGAGCGAAAGGACGATACAAACGCTTGAAGACATGCTACGAGCATGTGTTATTGATTTCGGAAACAGTTGGGATCGACATCTACCGTTAGCAGAATTTTCCTACAACAACAGCTACCATTCAAGCATTGAGATGGCGCCGTTTGAAGCACTTTATGGTAGAAAGTGCAGGTCTCCGATTTGTTGGAGTGAAGTGGGGGATAGACAGATTACGGGTCCGGAGATTATACAAGAAACTACCGAGAAGATCATCCAAATTCAACAACGGTTGAAAACCGCCCAAAGTCGACAAAAGAGCTACGCTGACATTAAAAGAAAAGATATAGAATTTGAAATTGGAGAGATGGTCATGCTTAAAGTTGCACCTTGGAAAGGCGTTGTTCAATTTGGTAAACGAGAGAAATTAAATCCAAGGTATATTGGACCATTCAAGATTATTGATCATGTCAGACCAGTAGCTTACCGACTTGAGTACCTCAACAACTCGCGGCTGTACATAACACTTTCCACGTCTCGAATTTAAAGAAATGTTTTGCTAAAGAAGATCTCACTATTCCGTTAGATGAAATCCAAATCAACGAAAAACTTCAATTCATCGAAGGACCCGTCGAAATAATGGATCGTGAGGTTAAAAGACTTAAGCAAAACAAGATACCAATTGTTAAGATTCGATGGAATGCTCGTAGAGGACCCGAGTTCACCTGGGAGCATGAAGATCAGATGAAGAAGAAATACCCGCATCTATTTCCAGAAGATTCGTCAACACCTTCAACAGCTTAAAATTTCGGGACGAAATTTATTTAACGGGTAGGTACTGTAGTGACCCGAACTTTTCCATGTTTATATATATTAATTGAGATTGATATTTACATGATTAAATGTTTCCAACATGTTAAGCAATCAAACTTGTTAAGACTTGATTAATTAAAATATGTTTCATATAGACAATTGACCACCCAAGTTGACCGGTGATTCACGAACATTAAAACTTGTAAAAACTATATGATGACATATATATGGATATATATATAGTTAACATGATACTATGATAAGTAAACATATCATTAAGTATATTAACAATGAACTACATATGTAAAAACAAGACTACTAACTTAATGATTTTTAAACGAGACATATATGTAACGATTATCGTTGTAAAGACATTTAATGTATATATATCATATTAAGAGATATTCATACATGATAATATCATGATAATATAATAATTTAAAATCTCATTTGATATTATAAACATTGGGTTAACAACATTTAACAAGATCGTTAACCTAAAGGTTTCAAAACAACACTTACATGTAACGACTAACGATGACTTAACGACTCAGTTAAAATGTATATACATGTAGTGTTTTAATATGTATTTATACACTTTTGAAAGACTTCAATACACTTATCAAAATACTTCTACTTAACAAAAATGCTTACAATTACATCCTCGTTCAGTTTCATCAACAATTCTACTCGTATGCACCCGTATTCGTACTCGTACAATACACAGCTTTTAGATGTATGTACTATTGGTATATACACTCCAATGATCAGCTCTTAGCAGTCCATGTGAGTCACCTAACACATATGGGAACCATCATTTGGCAACTAGCATGAAATATCTCATAAAATTACAAAAATTTGAATAATCATTCATGACTTATTTACATGAAAACAAAATTACATATCCTTTATATCTAATCCATACACCAACGACCAAAAACACCTACAAACACTTTCATTCTTCAATTTTCTTCATCTAATTGATCTCTCTCAAGTTCTATCTTCAAGTTCTAAGTGTTCTTCATATATTCTACAAGTTCTAGTTACATAAAATTAAGAATACTTTCAAGTTTGCTAGCTCACTTCCAATCTTGTAAGGTGATCATCCAACCTCAAGAAATCTTTGTTTCTTATAGTAGGTTATCATTCTAATACAAGGTAATAATCATATTCAAACTTTGGTTCAATTTCTATAACTATAACAATCTTATTTCAAGTGATGATCTTACTTGAACTTGTTTTCGTGTCATGATTCTGCTTCAAGAACTTCGAGCCATCCAAGGATCCGTTGAAGCTAGATCCATTTTTCTCTTTTACAGTAGGTTTATCCAAGGAACTTAAGGTAGTAATGATGTTCATAACATCATTCGATTCATACATATAAAGCTATCTTATTCGAAGGTTTAAACTTGTAATCACTAGAACATAGTTTAGTTAATTCTAAACTTGTTCGCAAACGAAAGTTAATCCTTCTAACTTGACTTTTAAAATCAACTAAACACATGTTCTATATCTATATGATATTCTAACTTAATGATTTAAAACCTGGAAACACGAAAAACACCGTAAAACTGGATTTACGCCGTCGTAGTAACACGGCGGGCTGTTTTGAGTTAGTTAATTAAAAACTATGATAAACTTTGATTTAAAAGTTGTTATTCTGAGAAAATGATTTTTATTATGAACATGAAACTATATCCAAAAATTATGGTTAAACTCAAAGTGGAAGTATGTTTTCTAAAATGGTCATCTAGACGTCGTTCTTTCGACTGAAATGACTACCTTTACAAAAACGACTTGTAACTTATTTTTCTGACTATAAACCTATACATTTTCTGTTTAGATTCATAAAATAGAGTTCAATATGAAACCATAGCAATTTGATTCACTCAAAACGGATTTAAAATGAAGAAGTTATGGGTAAAACAAGATTGGATAATTTTTCTCATTTTAGCTACGTGAAAATTGGTAACAAATCTATTACAACCATAACTTAATCAACTTGTATTGTATATTATGTAATCTTGAGATACCATAGACACGTATACAATGTTTCGACCTATCATGTCGACACATCTATATATATTTCGGAACAACCATAGACACTCTATATGTGAATGTTGGAGTTAGCTATACAGGGTTGAGGTTGATTCCAAAATATATATAGTTTGAGTTGTGATCAATACTGAGATACATATACACTGGGTCGTGGATTGATTCAAGATAATATTTATCGATTTATTTCTGTACATCTAACTGTGGACAACTAGTTGTAGGTTACTAACGAGGACAGCTGACTTAATAAACTTAAAACATCAAAATATATTAAAAGTGTTGTAAATATATTTTGAACATAATTTGATATATATGTATATATTGTTATAGGTTCGTGAATCAACCAGTGGCCAAGTCTTACTTCCCGACGAAGTAAAAATCTGTGAAAGTGAGTTATAGTCCCACTTTTAAAATCTAATATTTTTAGGATGAGAATACATGCAGGTTTTATAAATGATTTACAAAATAGACACAAGTACGTGAAACTACATTCTATGGTTGAATTATCTAAATCGAATATGCCCCTTTTTATTAAGTCTGGTAATCTAAGAATTAGGGAACAGACACCCTAATTGACGCGAATCCTAAAGATAGATCTATTGGGCCTAACAAACCCCATCCAAAGTACCGGATGCTTTAGTACTTCGAAATTTATATCATATCCGAAGGGTGTCCCGGAATGATGGGGATATTCTTATATATGCATCTTGTTAATGTCGGTTACCAGGTGTTCACCATATGAATGATTTTTATCTCTATGTATGGGATGTGTATTGAAATATAAAATCTTGTGGTCTATTATTATGATTTGATATATATATAGGTTAAACCTATAACTCACCAACATTTTTGTTGACGTTTTAAGCATGTTTATTCTCAGGTGATTATTAAGAGCTTCCGCTGTCGCATACTTAAATAAGGACGAGATTTGGAGTCCATGCTTGTATGATATTGTGTAAAAACTGCATTCAAAAAACTTATTTTGTTGTAACATATTTGTATTGTAAACCATTATGTAATGGTCGTGTGTAAACAGGATATTTTAGATTATCATTATTTGATAATCTACGTAAAGCTTTTTAAAACCTTTATCTATGAAATAAAGGTTATGGTTTGTTTTAAAAATGAATGCAGTCTTTGAAAAACGTCTCATATAGAGGTCAAAACCTCGCAACGAAATCAATTAATATGGAACGTTTTTAATCAATAAGAACGGGACATTTCACATATCTATATAGATATCAATGTATAATTATTATTATATTATATGTATGAATAATAAATATTTGATATATGATATTATACATTACATAATTAATAAAAAGTAATATTAAAATGATCAGTTTGATTACAGGTTAAAAATATGATTGTTATAGTTACTTTCATTATTACTATGACGATTAATATTAATATCAATGATAGTATTATTAATATTATTACTATAAATATACAGTATATAAATATGAAAAAATGTGATGCTTATTACTTCCATTATTATTATTAAAATGAATATTGATCTCAATATTAATATTAGTATTATGAATGATACTATTTTAATATAATATATAGGTATAAAATTGATACGTGTAATTTGTTACATAATTATTATTATGAATACCATTATTAGTAATATTATTATAATTAGTAGTAAAACTATAATTGTAGTTATTATTAGTATTATTAGTATTGATTTTACTAATATTATTATTATCATTAGTATTATTGTAATTGGTATTATTATTGTTATATCAATGTTATTAACAGTACGAATTGTAATTTTTAATTGAATTATATAATTTATTATATTTAGTATTATAAGTAAGGATATTATCATTATTATTTTTATATTATAATTATTATTGTTTCTATTATTATTAGTAATACTAGTATCCTTATTAATATAAATGTTAATAATACATTGAAATTTATTAATACTATTTAGACTTGAATTATATATGACTACATATATAATATAAATACATACACATATATATAATACAGATTTATATATATAAATTTATATACAGATATAGGTATAGATATATATATATATATATATATATATATATATATATATATATATATATATATATATATATACAGATAAATACATAAACACATATACAGTGGTTTATACAGTTATACATATACTCAGATAAATAATGGCGTATTCTATTTCACTTCACAATCAACCTTATTTGAATTATATTTTCTGTCTGGTCGATTATGAATCGGAGTTATTCGATTGTACAAATCAAAGCCTAAAACACAGGGATAAATCCAAACTCTGCTAACTACCAATTTCCCCTTTTTAATTTTCTAATATAATTCGGTACTAGGTGAATAATTCATGTCGACTCCTTCCCACTAAATTACAATTAGTTATACTGCTTCAAAGATTTGATAAATCCCTTATCAATGTTATAGTCGAATTCACCTCTGTCATTAGGGGAAAAGAAACCAGATTTTTTTTTATTTATTTCATACAGCTCGACATCTCTGTTTGACAGGTGACCTTGCAATTACTCGATTTTGTATGAATTTTTTAAATCTATAAATGAGGTTAGGTTAGGTTAGGAATTCTTTAGTGAATATATCTTTAAAATCTGAGATTCCAATTCCTTGTATTGAAATCGAATTCCTGAGTCAAACTTTATATTTCAAAGGTCAACGTTTTTTTTTTGTTCATCATTAAATTTGTAAACATCTTGATGTTATAAGTTAAATTAACGATTCAGAAACTTTCTAATAGCTATTTTGAACCTTTTTAATTCAGCACTTATGGTCTAAAACGTTTTAAAAGGTCGAATTTGATTTCAAGTTCATATTTATTTCTTTTTATTATCTGATACAGCTAGTTTCGTTTAAATCCTTATTGTTTTAATTAATTTAAATACTTGTTTTTCGTTTCTGTATATATTTCAAATACTAAAACTGAAAATGAAATTAATTGTAACTTAGTTTAATCCCTGGTCGGTTTTCAAATTGAAGAAGAAGAGAAAAAGGAATAAATACAAATCCGGGTTAAATGCAAATATTTTCTGAATTATTTCGGATTAAGGGATACAGCCCAGCTGGTACGAGGGGATTTGGGTGTTTGAGAGGTCGCGGGTTCGAGTCCCGGCCTGGGTAGTTCATTAACTTTTTAGCCTTTAAAGGTAGTTTTCCATATCAAATTTTTATTAATATTATTATTATGGTTATTGTGATTATTATTAATTGTTATGAATATTATGATGATGATTATTTTTATTATTATTACCATTAAGTATTAGAATTATAATCGTTATTAGTATTATTATTAGTAAATATTACGAACATTAGTAATTGTTATTATGGTTACTAGTACAAAGTATTAGTTACCCTTTATTATAATTATTATTATCATGACTCTAGTTACAATTAAGATTATTATTATTATGATTATCGTTATTACTAATATTAATATCATTATAAGTAATAATATTAAGTAGTATAATTAGTAACAATATCATTATCAATAAGATCTCTATTATTATTATAAGTTTTATTAATATTATTATAGTTATTATTATTATTATTATTATTATTATTATTATTATTATTATTATTATTATTATTATTATTACTATTATTAATAACATAAGTATCATTAATGAACTACTACAAAAATTATTATCTTTAGTAATTAAAATGGTTATTTTTTTATTTTTTATTAATATCAGTATTATTACCGTTATCATTAATACTAGAAGTATCATTATTATTAACATTATAAGTATCATTAAAATATTCAATTTATATAAAGTTTTCATAATTATTATTATTATCAAATCTAATAGTATTATTACCCTTATTTTAATATTTTCATAGAGTTAATTAACAAATAATATTCAGATAACAATATACTTAGTACACATCACAAAACTATATTAATATCTTATTTATTAAAATATATAAAATAAATATACTTAATAAGATATATAGTTTATTAATATAAAAATGATATCACTAATAATAATGTATATATTTGTTCGATTACAAGTATATGTTTTAATATATATACAAATGATATAGGTTCGTGAATCTGAGGCCATCCCTGCATTGTTCAAATGTCGTTATATGTATTTTTACTACAAAATACATGATTGTGAGTTTCATTTGCCTTTTTACCCTTTATATTTTTGGGCTGAGAATACATGTGCAATTTTTATAAATGTTTTACGAAATAGACACAAGTAATTGAAACTACATTATATGGGTGAATGATCGAAGCCGAATATGCCCCTTTTGCTTGGTAACCTAAGAATTAGTAAACCGATCTACTAATTGACGCGAATCCTAAAGATAGATCTATTGGGCCTAACGAACCCCATCCAAAGTACCGGATGCTTTAGTACTTCGATGTTGTTTTTATCATGTCCGAAGGATTTCCCGGAATGATAAGGGATATTCTTATATGCATCTTGTTAATGTCGGTTACCAGGTGTTCACCATATGAATGATTATTTTTGTCTCTATGCATGGGACGTATATTTATGAGAAATGAAAATCTTGTGGTCTATTAAAATGATGGAAATGAATGTTTATGATAAACTAATGAACTCACCAACCTTTTGGTTGACACTTGAAAGCATGTTTATTCTCAGGTATGAAAGAAATCTTCCGCTGTGCATTTGCTCATTTTAGAGATATTACTTGGAGTCATTCATGACATATTTCAAAAGACGATGCATTCGAGTCGTTGAGTTCATCAAGATTATTATTAAGTCAATTATAGTTGGATATATTATGAAATGATATGCATGCCGTCAACTTTCGATGTACTGAAAGTTTGTCTTTTAAAAACGAATGCAATGTTTGTAAAATGTATCATATAGAGGTCAAGTACCTCGCGATGTAACCAAATGTAATGTATTCGTCCAGATGGATTAGGACGGGTCGTTAGATAAATCCCCCACCTACTGTGGTCAATGTTTCGGCTACACTAAGCCTACCATCACTACTCATTCACAAAATAACATTTATAAGCTCAATCCGAATTATATCAACACCACTATCACAATCTCTCGACCAGCTGAGCCCACCACCATTCTCCAAGCACTTCATGATCCATCCTGGCATGTTGCTATGCAGGCTGAACTACAGCTTTGTGCACTTGACACGATTCCATCTCAGAATGTTGTAAAGTGTAAGTGGGTTTATCGGCTCCATCTCAGAATGTTGTAAAGTGTAAGTGGGTTTTTCGGATTAAATATCTTCATGATAGTACCATTGACAGGTACCATGCCCGGTTAGCGACCAAAGAGTTTCGACAACGCGCTGGTATCGACTATAATGAGACCTTCAATCTTGTGGTTAAACTGGCCACGATTCGTACTTTACTCATTCTTGTTGTCACGAACAAAAAATCTCTTCGAAATCTTGACATTAATAATGCTTTTCTTAATGGTATGTTACAGGAATGAATTTTTATGGCAAAACCACCGAGATTTCAGGATCCAAATTTTTTGGATCATGTATACGAACTTCGCAAGGCTATCTACGGTTAAAAATAGGCTCCACGCACTTGGTACACTGAGATTACTTTATTTCAAGGGTATGGTTTTATTCGCTCATTATCAAACACATTACTCTTTATTAATCGCATAAGTACATAACTCATCTACTTAATTGTTTGCGTGGATGACATTGTACTAATAAAGCCCGACACTATTTCACTTGATGATTTTGTGACCCGCTTAGCTGAGAGGTTTTCATTAAAAGATCATGGTTCTTTGTCCTACGTTCTGGGTGTTGAAGTAATACCATCGAGCCATGGTTTATACTTGAGCAAACGTAAGTACATTCTTGATGTTCTTGAGCGTGAAAATAGCAGCATGTCAAACCCGCAGCCACACTTATGGCCACTAATTTCACTACATCTTATGACTGCGACGCTTATTGATAACCCCTACGGAGTATCGTACACTTGTTGGTAGCTTGCAATATTTATCTCTCACTAGTCCAAATGTTGCATTTGTGGTTAATAATCTTTAATAGTTTATGTATGCCCCCACGTACTGCTCATTAGGCATCCCTTAAACAAATGCTTCGCTATCTCGCGGGTTCTCTTGATCATGGCATTACATTGTATCGTAATTCGCCTCTTCGTCTTCATGCTTTCTCGTATGCTGACTGGGCCAGTGAGAAGCATGATTATGTTTCTACCATGGGGCATGTTATTTTTATTGGTCGTAATCCTGTTATTGGGGGTTCAAAGAAGTCACAATCCTAAACTGAAGCTGAGTATAAGGCGGTTGTACCATTGCAGCCGAAATGTTATGGTTGTGTAATCTGCTAAAGGAAATGGGTGTTTCGTCCATCACTAAACCGATGATCAATTAGTGACAATATGGGTGCTACTTTGCTTAGTGTCAATCCAGTTTCCATTCTCGTATAAAACACATTACATTGGCATATCACTTTGTTCGTGAACGAGTGCAACTAGGGACTATTCGTGTTTCTCATTTTACTTCTAGGGATCAACTTGCAGATCCATTGACTAAGCCATTACCACGTGCTCTCTTTACTACACTGATGTCCAAGATTAGTCTCACTCCCCGGTCGTCCATCCTGCGGGGGCCTATTTAGAATAAACGATAGTTGGCCTAAAGGCCACTGCTAGAGTTTGTATTTGGAAACAAGCTCATTGTTTGTATTCTTGTGTAGAAAGTTAGCCCTTTAATATGTCTTGTAAATCTATATATATGAGGTATCTTGTATTCAGTATTATCAATCAATGATTAAAATTTAATCATCTTACAATGACAATGAACATAAAAGAATCCAACAAATCATACTTCGTGATGACAATGAATGTAAAAGAATCTATGACCGCGAGTATTCGTAATGTACACGTAAATGCAAAAAAGTGTACTCTTAGGTATATGACGAGTAAAATTTTGTACCCTTTGATCGGTCGCGATCGAGCAACTAATCTATAATATTCAAGACAGTAAAAATCCGACCCGTATATCTGTGATACCCGGTTGAGAAATCCTCAGGTATACCCATTAATCCGCATACTAAATCCAAATTTAATCCTCATACTAAATCCAAAATTAATCCGCATACAAAATCCAAAATTTTGTACCCTTCGATTGGGGTAATTTTAATTACACGTTAATATACTTATAATTTTTCAATTTAAATTCAAAATTATGCGCGGGTTTACCCTCGGGTGGTGGGTATCTATGGGCACAAATAAGTTAAGTATATACTCCATACTTTAAACCCACAGGTTTGCCCGTGGGTTGTGAGTATCCGCCTGCCTGCCCGCGGGTCATGGATATCCACGGGTCACGAGTATGGCGAAAAATCAACTCATTATTGATATGTAGACAGACCCCGATAAGTAAAGAAAAATCATGACAGGTAAATCGCAGATATGAAAGATCTGTGTCCGTCACCCGAGATATCATCCTTCTATTCAAACTTCCTTGCACATATATATCGATCTCGACTAAGACACCCGCAAGGTAAAGAATTACAATCCTCTAAAATAAAGATGATATATTATATTATAATTCTTCTAACTATTTCAATTAAACTTTAAACTAATCTCTATTTATAACCTTTTTAAATATATATACTAACTAATATACTAATACTAACATTGACTTTGGGTCAAAACGTGTAAGTTGGCAGGGACACGCTAACCCTGTGTGCCGTAGCACCCACCAATCCCACCCCGAAAGAGACCTGTGCCGGAAAAGTACCTCCTCCCAGTACCCACAGTGACGGCAAGGCGATCTTTACCCCAGCTAGCTAGACCCCCGAAAGCACTTCACAAATTTCCCCCCGGAGGGAGAAATAATTCCATGCGGGGCGC